>NC_045444.1:69500530-69628081 GCF_002776525.5 Piliocolobus tephrosceles | reverse complement strand
AAAAAAAAAAAAAAAAAAAAAAAAAAAAAAAAAAAAAAAAAAGAAAAGAAAATTTCAGGCCAGTATCCTTGATGAACATCATGTGAAAATCCTCAATAAAATACTGGCAAATTGAATCCAGTAGCACATTAAAAAGCTTATCCACTACAATCAAGTCAGCTTCATCCCTGGGATGCAAGGCTGGTTCAACATACACAAATGAATAAACGTAATCCATCACATAAACAGAGCCAACAACAAAAATCACATGATTATCTCAATAGATGCAGAAAAGGCCTTTGATATATTCAACACCCCTTAATGCTAAAAACGCTCCATAAACTAGTTATAGATGAAACGTATCTCAAAATAATAGCTCTTTATGACAAACCTACAGCCACTATCATACTGAATGGGCAACAGCTGGAAGCATTCACTTTGAAAACTGGCACAAAACAAGCATGCCCTCTCTCACCACTTTATTTTGGAAGTTCTGACCAGGGCAATCAGGCAAGACAAAGCAATAAAGTGTATTCAGATAGGAAGAGAGAAAGTCAAATTGTCTCTGTTTACAGATGACATGATCGTATATTTAGAAAACCCCATCATCTCAGCCCAAAATCTCCTTAAGCTGATAAGCAACTTCAGCAAAGTCTCAGGATACAAAATCAATGTGCAAAAATCATAAGCATTCCTATGCAGCAATAGTAGACAAATAATGAGTGAATTCCCATTCATAATTGCTACTAAGATAATAAAATACCTAAGAATACAACTTACAAGGGATGTAAAGGACCTCTTCAAGAATAACTGTAAACCACTGCTCAAGGAAATAAGAGAGGATACAAACAAATGGAAAAACATTCCATGCACATGGATAGGAAGAATCAATATTGTGAAAATGACCATACCACCCAAAGTAATTTATAGATTCAGTACTATTCCCATCAAGCTACCATTGACTTTCTTCACAGAATTAGAAAAATCTACTTTAAATTTCATGTGGAACCAAAAAAGAGCCCTCATAGCCAAGAAAATCCTAAGCAAAAAGAAGAAAGCTGGAGGCACCAAGCTACCTGACTTCAAACTATACTACAAAGCTACAGTAACCAAAACACCTTGGTACTGGTACCAAAACAGATATATAGACCAATGGCACAGAGCAGAAGCCTCAGAAATAACGCCACACATCTACAATGATCTGATCTTTGACAAACCTGACAAAAGTAAGCAGTGGGGAAAGGATTCCCTGTTTAATAAATGATGTTGCAAAAAGTAGCTACCCATATACAGAAAACTGAAACTGAACCCCTTCCTTACACCTTTTACAAAAACTAACTCAGGATGGTTTAAAGATTTAAACATAAGATCTAAAAAGCATGAAAACCCTAGAAGAAACCCTAGGCAATATCATTCAGGACATAGGCATGGCAAAGTCTTCATGACTAAAACACCAAAAGCAATGGCAACAAAAGGCAAAATTGACAAATGGGGTCTGACTAAACTAAAGAGCTTCTGTACAGCAAAAGAAACTATCATCAGAGTGAACAGGCAACCTATAGAATGGGAGAAAATTTTTGCAATCTACTCATCTGACAAAGGACTAATATCCAGAATCTACAAGAAACTTAAACAAATTTACAAGAAAAAACAACCCAATCAAAAAGTGGATGAAGGACATGAAGAGACATTTTTTCAAAAGAAGACATTTATGTGGCCAACAAATATGTGAAAAAAGTCCATCACTGGTTATTAGAGAAATGCAAATCGAAACCACAGTGAGATACCATCTCATACCAGTTAGAATGGTGATAATTTAAAAGTCAGGAAACAACAGATGCTGGTGAGGATGTGGAGAAATAGAAACACTTTTACACTGTTGGTGGGACTGCAAATTAGTTCAACCATTGTGGAGGACAGTGTGGTGATTCCTCAAGGATCTACAACTAGAAATACCATTTGACCCAGCAATCCCATTACTGGGTATATACCCAAAAGATTATAAATCATTCTTTTATAAAGACACATGCACATGTATGTTTATTGCAGCACTCTTCACAATAGCAACGACTTGGAGCCAACCCAAATGCCCATGAATGAAAGACTGGATGAAGAAAATGTGGCACATATACACCATGGAATATTATGCAGCCATAAAAAAGGATGAGTTCATGTCCTTTACAGGGAAATGGATGAAGCTAGAAACCATCATTCTCAGCAAACTATCACAGGAACAAAAAAACACTGCATGTTCTCACTCATAAATGGGAGTTGAACAATGAGAACATATGGGCACAGGGAGGGGAACATCACACACTGGGGCCTGTCCAGGGTTGTGGAGCAAGGGGAGGGATAGCATTAGGAGAAATACCTAATGTAGATAATATGTCGATAGGTGCAGCAAACCATAATGGCACATGTATACTTATTTAACAAACCTGCATGTTCTGCACATATATCCCAGAACTTAAGTATAATAAAAAATAATAATATAGGAGCAAACCACACACATTTTTTCTTCCTGTCCTGAAATATAAGCTAACAATTGTGATTATGGCAGAGAAGTTATTTTTCTTATTTATACATGCAATTTTGTAAAATGGTGTTTAAACTACACATTTGTAGGTTTAAAATATATAGTATGATCTGTACCTCTCAGGAAAAGATTGTTCTCTTACGGAAACCTCATTAGCTCATCATTATGTTATCCTATTGAGAGTCTAGTTTTTATAGTACTCCAGGTATAAATATTAAATGGAAATATTTATACTAAATTGTGTCAAATAATTTAATTTAACTAGATCTTTTTCATCAACATGAGTTGTGCTTTGAACACATGTTTCTAATTTTAGATCCTCCATCTAGGATTATGAAATCATGTAGATGAGAAATTTCTGAGATGGGTTATCCTAAACATCAGTTAATTTTTTTCTAAAACTTATTGACATGATCTTTTATTCTAGCTGCTAGAAACTCTCTAAGCATTTGAATAGCATATGAAAATATATAATGTTTAAATATTCAAAGGTAAAAGATAGCTCACTTAAAAGAAATACTGTATGAATAATTAAAATAAAGACAGGACCTGGCCACGACATTGCAAATTACTGCCTTAAAATCTCTATGGACAGGCAGTTCTTTAAAAATAGAAATCTGTTTTAATCAAAGCCAAATGTTTCTATTTTTAAATTCTTGGCACACTTCTTCAGTACAAGATGATCTTCAAAAAGAAAAAGGCAGATGTAGCCGCCAGCCTGCAGTGCTTGAGCCCCAGGGAGGCAGCATGGTTTGATATAGGCAGGCATGCTTATTGCTTGTTTTCTTTGGACAATCAGTATGAAAGAACCAGACTGTGGAAAAAGCTTGGCCTTTGGGTTGTGAGTTGTTTGAGTTGTGGATATCTAGTTGGTGTTCTGTAGCACAGGGTAAAGATAAATTGCACAAGGCATTTGTGGGTATTACAAATAAAATAAAATAAATAAATAAATAAATAAATAAATAAATAAAAAGGTTCAGTACCTTACAGAACTCAGAGTGATTCACCTTTAAGTATTATAATGTCTGATAAAAACAGAGTAGGAAATAAAGCTTAGCAACCTTAAAAGGGTGGTGTTGATCAGTGTGACAGTGCTTTAAGAATTGTCGAGCCATTCTAGGTAAACCACCGCTTATAAATGTTACAGATCACAGTAAGCCAATTTAATTTTCTTTGTTGTTCAGATTCCTGATGAGGATATTTAATGATGTGGATAGATTTCTGACTGAGTTAATACTATCACAATAATTCCCTTGACTTGTAATATTTGTAAGCACCTTATAAAGAGAAAATAATAGGCTTTCTCTAGGATTTTCTGTTGTATACAACTATTATTCAGTTTTTAAAATTGAGAACTTCGTAAGATAATACAAATAATACTTTGTGTAGTAATCTCTGTGAGGAATCAACACAGTCAAGGATTTTGTTCAACTGTTATGCAAAAAATTGTGGGTTTTTTTCTAAGATTTTTTTTTCTTCAATAAATTCAACATAGACTCTTTTTCAGTTAGGTTAATGATAATGCCACTTGAGTAAATAAAGAATTCAATTTAAAATGACTTAATCTGTTATCTGTGTTTCATATTTTAAAGACTGTTTTATGATTTTTCTTCTTGGATTCACAATTTACCAAATGAAAGAGAGAATGAGTGAACTTCCTGTTGCAGAATACAGAAACTACTCTAGCTAGTTTAAGCAGAAAGTATTTAATATAAGAAATTAAGTGCTTAAAATATCATTGGAAGGGCTGGAGAGCAGGCTTTAGATTGACTCTTCAAGAAGAATTCTAATAGCAATAACTCAGCTAACTTAAGGAAACCTCAGCTTCCCCAACCAGGAAGCTCCTGCCATAGCCACTGAACCCAGGCTCTCAATGTCCTAGCTGGAATCTGGGAATCAAAAAGCCACAAACAGAATAAATCTTGAGCCAACTAGCTTCCTGAATGTAGCAGAAGACATAATCTGAATGTTTTCTAGGCTTTGAAAGCCTGTGAATGTATTTTACATTAAAATCAATAATCCAAATATCCATGTTTCACCAGTATTCATAGGATTTCCAGTCTCCTTCATCTTTCCCTGACTTGTATTTATGGTAATCTTCCAAATATCTCACAAATACTTGACAGTAACTCCCCTCACATAGCACCCATGCTTTTTTGCCCCATGTCATGCAGAGCAGGCACTGTCCCTGATCTTTTGGTATTCTACGGTCTCTGATATGTGTAGCTGTTCTGATAGTGGGTACTACTACTCTACCATGCCCAACAGTACAGCTGCCATACTCTCCTGCTATAAACTGAACCTTAGTCTCTTTCTTAGCTTTACCAGGCATAACAGTTCTTTGCCTAGTCCTTATCTTGAGTCATGAGGATCTAGCTAAATGTGTACATCCAGAAATGTGTTAGATACACATAGTGCCACTTCATAAAAAGCTATTTTGTAACACAGCCATCACTAAAAATTAAATTATATAACCTGAAAAACTGTTAACCTGATGTTATAGAGCAGAACTAGGAAAAGATACACAGTAGTAGCTCATTATACAGTATATCTGCTATAAAGATACAGTAGCTGTATATAGCATTAAAAGCATAGATAATACTAAATTGTAAAAATAAAAATAGAAATTTAATTTGGAGTACTTATTGCTTTTGTGCCTGTTTCCAATAAGCTGACAAGAGTGAGGTGATTCTGTGTTTCTGTTCCCTAACCAATGACCTTGCCCTCATCTTCAAACTCCATCATCTCCACATCCACATGAAGACAGACCCCTATCTCTCACCATATATAAAAACCAACCAAAATGGATTAAAGACTTAGATGGAAGACCTGAAACTACAAAATTACTAGAAAAATAGAAAGGGGAAAAGCTCTATGACATTGGTCTAGGCAATAATTTTTTAGACATGACCCAAAAAATACAAGTAACAAGCAAAAATAGACAAATGGGATTGTATGAAATTAAAAAGGCTCTGCACAGCAGAAGTAAAAATAAACAGTGAAGAGACAACCAACAGAGTGAAGGGACAACCTACAGAATGGGAGAAAAAATATTTTTAAACACCATACATCTGTTAAGGGGTAAATATCCAAAATATATAAAGAACTCAGACAACTCAATTACAAGAAAAATAACCTAAAAATGGACAAAGGGCTTGAATAGCTATTTCTCAAAAGATAACACACAAATGGGCAACAAATGTATAGAAAAAATGCTCAACATTGCTAATCGTTGGAGAAATGCAAATCAAATCACCGTGAGATATCACCTTACTCCTGTTGGAATGGCTATTAACAAAAAGACAAAAGATAACTGGTGTTGGTGAGGATGTGGAGAAATGGGAACCCTTGCATAATATTGGAGGAAATGCAAATTAGTATAGCTATCTTAAAAAACACTATGGAGGTTCCTCAAAAAATTGAAAATAGTACTACTGGCAATCCCATTACTTGGACATCTATTCAGAGGAAATGGATACAATATGTTAGTGATACCTGCACACTTATGTTTATTGCAGCACTATTTACAATAGCTAAGTTATGGACTCAACCCAAGTATACATCAATGAATGAATGAATGAAGAAAATGTGTATATACACAAAGAAATACTCTTTAGTCATTAAAAAAAAGAACCCCGTCTCTACTAAAAATACAAAAAATTAGCCGGGCATGGTGGCAGACACCTGTAGTCCCAGCTACTCAGGAGGCTGAGGCAGGAGAATGGCGTGAACCCGGGAGGCAGAGCTTGCAGTGAGCCGAGATCACACCACTGCACTCCAGCCTGGGCGACACAGTGAAACTCCGTCTCAAAAAAAAAAAAAAAAAAAAAAAAGAAATCTTGTCATTTACAACAGCATGGTTGAACCTGAAAGACATTACATTAAGTGAAAAAAGCCAGGCACAGAAGGACAATACTGCATCAGCTCACTCATATGTAGAATCTAAAAAAGTTAATCTCATAGAAATAGTAAAATGGTGGTTACCAGAAGTTGGGGAGGGTGGGTGAGTGGCCTTGGGGAGATGGCCAAAGAATCCTTGGGGAGTTGGTCAAAGAATATAAAATTTCAGTTAGATAGGAATGAGTTCAAGAAATATGTTGTATAACACGTTGACTATTGCTAACAATAATCTTGAAAAATGCTGAGTGTAAAGTGTTCTCATCACAAAAATATTAAGTATGTGAAATGAGTTAGCCATTCCAAATGTGTACATACTTCAAAATGATATGTTGTACAGGATAAAAATATACAATTTTATCTATTTACAAAACGTAAAATTAAAACAAAGTCCAGTATCTCTCTAGGCTTCCAAGCAAACTTCTCTCATTAAGGCTGGTCTCCGGCACAGTGTGAGCACACAGTAGAGTTTATTTGACTTCTCCATTTCAGTCTATTTCTTATCCTCTTCTTTTCCCCTTTGGCCCAAATAACACCATTTTCTGGCTCATTACTTTCTACCAGCTTACCAAAACAATTACTCACCTATCAGTTTCTCAGCTACTTGCCTTTCAAGGAGAGGGTTTGTGGAAAGTAATTTTGGAATAGCTTTTTCCTAAATAACCATATACAGGATTGGCCCTATAGATAGGAATTTGTGACTAACATTAGTTTTATGTGTATATGTTTTGAGGATTTGATTCTTTGATTATTGACTTTGTTACTTTTCTTTCACCATGATGGCAAGGTGAGGCCACTTGCTCATTTCTCCCCAGAGAAGAATGGAAACTCTAATTTCAAGGCCATTACCTCCTGCATGTGCTTTCTCACCCTTACACCACTCATGTAAATGACCCCAGGACATTGAAGCAGGTTTCTCCCTTTCCCTAGGGCTCTCCCTTCCCAGGATGGTGATCAACTGAGTCTCATTCCTGAGCACCAAAGTTTCTGAGTTATGTATACGTGGCAGTAAATGAGCCCCTTGGAGCAAGATAATGCATGACAAGGAAAGGGTCTCCACATTCTTGTCTTTTCAGGGCAGCCTACTTTTTAAATATTCAAATAAAGTGACTATAAGCTCCTTCCTGGTAGACAAAGGAAGTCCAAGGTTGTTCCTGGTGTTTCAGAAGATTCTCAGAGGAATTTTCTCAGGGAATATTTTACATCTTGCTCTGAATCACTGCTCCTGGCTTCAACTCATTAAGCACTTGACTTCTTGTTCCTTCTCTGAAGTTAGAATTCTCCTCCTACTCTCTTTCACCCCATGGGTGGACAAAGACCCCTTCTGTATAATTCTCTAAGGCACCAACAGCGTAGTGACAAATCTGCTGCAGTTTGGAGAACAGTCACAGCACAGGAAAGGACAATTTAACCCTAGGTTTTATATACCTCTCAAACCATTCTTTCAGCAATCCCCTATTGGGAATTATCGACCACCTCTGTCCTTTGGCTTCTATCTGTTCTTTTATTCCATCTTCTCTTTCTCTGCTCAAATTGGGGACCCTAGTCTCTAGTCTATTCTACTTGCCTTCCCTTGTAAGGGAAACTAACATCTGAGAAACTGAACAAATCAAGCCATTCATTAAAGACTCTCTTTTACAATATTATTCAGAGGAATTTGGCACTGTTTTGTTTCAACCTGCCTTTTTAAAAACTAAGCATATGGATATATGTGCTACTGTGTGAACCAGTGTGCCTATTTGTTTCTTGTATTACCAGAGATACTTTGTTTTTCTAATCAAAATAGCAATCCTCTCTCTGTCACTCCCAAACCCAAAGGTGGCAATGACTGCAGTTAAAAACAAAAAACAAAAAAACCTCACACATACTTTTTCTTTGTGATTAGGTGATTCCAGGGCTGGTTCTGACTTTATAGCCAGCAAAATACTTCTGCCTATAAATGAGAGATGTTTTAAGCATTCAGACATTACCTTGTTTTGTTGTTCACTCTGCATTTGTAAAAATCTGAATGCATCTTTGTTAGTGGAGGCTTTTGCTATCTTAGTGAACAATGCCGTACAGTAGTAGACACTGACACTGAGAAAGTCTGAAACAGCTCAGTACCGTTAACTGCCAAACTATTTAAGAAGACTTGGGTAGTCTGACGGCAAATTTTTCAATCACTATTAAATTACTTCTGTGCCTTGGAGGGTCATGAGATGCTGTAAATGTCAAATGTTTTTGTCATTCTACTAGATTTCTATGAGGGACACATGCACCTCAGCCATAGCTGGAAAGACTGAATATAAGAAAATATAATTCTAAAAAGTTAGGCAGCGTAAAGGGTCACCTTTAGAGAAAGATTACATAATTACATTGTAATAGGCCTTCAGAAAATACAATCTCTTCTTAATTTTCTTTCACTCTGCCACAGATTTCTTCCTGAGTACTGTCTTAAGAAACTCCTGCAAGC
Source organism: Piliocolobus tephrosceles (assembly GCF_002776525.5). Classification (NCBI taxonomy): domain Eukaryota; kingdom Metazoa; phylum Chordata; class Mammalia; order Primates; family Cercopithecidae; genus Piliocolobus; species Piliocolobus tephrosceles. The sequence continues at coordinate 69,619,217 of NC_045444.1, read as the reverse complement.
AGGAGCAAAGATATAATAAGTATCATTTCAACCCTATTATTCATACTCTTTGGCACACATATTTATTTGTATGAAGTCATGGTCCTTTAAATTTCCTAACCAGTATCCAAGAATATCAAGTAACCCTAATTTGAGGTTAATGAATTTATTTCATGAGATAGAGTTTTTTTTTCTTCATTTAATGAAAAATTATTCAATGATTTCTCTACTTGCACATTACAGGTGAAATATTAGCTTATAAAAATTTAAAAATTCAAGCAAAGTTTTCACATAAAAACAGTGTGATGAAAATCTGTCCACAAGACAATTTGATGATGTTGCTGACATGCTGTATACTTACAATAATAAATAAGATAATGCTGCTCTAGTACTTTTAATTAAATATCAAGATGATAAAACAGAATCAAATAATGATATATTGGTCTTGAATACTGGTATATGAAATTTGCTTAAAGGAAAACAAGATGGTTGTTAGACTCTGAAGGCATCTGGGTACTTTTAAGCACATGCAGGGGCTGATGAAATAAACAACTAATTTTGATCAAATGCTCCCTCATCTTGGGATAGGTGTGTATACCAAGCACTACTCTTGGTTTTCGTGGTTGTAATTTCTTTTTTAATAAGGTAGCCAGCATTCCTCATGGTAAAATTAGCTAAATGTTTCTGACACAGCTAAGAACTGTGATAAATAGAAAAGCAGGGAAAGATATGTGGATAGTCCATATAAATGAGAAAGTTGATGTACACAACTGAATTAATTGAAGTTTAACAAATAGGAGACAAAAATATCTGTGTACTGACTTTGAGAGCCCCAGAGAGGAGGTGATTGTATCCTGGTGGTTTGGATCTGGGTCAGTAGGTGGCACCATCAATCCAGTGCCCTTTGGTAGCTTCCTGGCACAGAAAGGAATCTGTATGAGGTCAAACAGATAGTTGTGTTAAGAACAAGCTAGATAAATTTTACTCCACTATATTCTTAATTCCCCAATATACTTCCTTACAAAACAGACTATCAGTTTTGCCTCCAGAGGAATTTTTAAATCTGTTCCTCCCTTTAACCAGCCTTCCTAACATCTGTACCATATTTCAGATTTTTATTAAGCTCTACTATTTTAATATCTTCCCAATTAGTTGTCAAGACTCCAGTTTCTTTCCACCCTAATACATTCTTTATAAGACTGAATTAGTAGTTCTCTTGACAGTAATCAGCATAGTTGATTACTTCATATTTTAGATTTAGTTAATTTCGTGTATGTTCCACAGGCCATATAAGGCCTAATTGTGGAAGATGGTCTAGTTAAGATGTTTAGCAAATAGTCTCTAATTTACCCAGCATACTTGAGTTGACAGAATAATGGACTATTTTTGCCTGTTTGCTGCTGCCTAGATAAAATTGGTTTCTGGTAATCATCATTCTAGTGGACTTGGCTTTATTAGTAATTATAGTTGAAGCTAAATGTAATTAATATATATTGACCTTCAAGAATCATTTAAATTATATTTTGAAATGTGGGCATTATAAATTACTAATTAAAGAAAAATTAGTTGAGAGTATAATATTCTTATATATTTAGAGAGCTACTGATTTAGTGTTCCTTACTAAAAACGGATTTTCTTGACACACTATTAATAAAAATGTATGGGGGCAGACTGATATGGATTTCTATTATATGAATCAACACTAGATAACAATAAAGTTGGATGCTTCTTTCTTATTTTCTGTTATCCAGAGGAAAACAGTGACATCTTTAGTATGGTACTCTAAATCCTTTATATTCTGACCTCTATTGGCATTTCTACTGATTCTGCTATACTCCATGCTGGAGCCACAGCCATGATAGGCTGTTTATTTAGCAGACAAAATCCAATTCTTCAAGAGCCACCTGAACTTTGTTCCTTTGAGGTATTTTTTCCATAGTTCCTCTGTTTACCATACATTACTCAGTGCTCCTGAAGCAGTGCACTCATTTCTCCTTTCTAGCACTTACCACCATTAGCTGATTGAATTCCTCCCAACAGCCACACTCTGTGCTACCTGTGAGTAGGAGTAATACTATGTTCTGTGCAATCCAATCCCCTAAGCAGAGCACTTGGCCCATTGGAAGCAATGAAACACATTTAACTGATTGGTACAGGGGGCACATTATACATTAGAGGCTTTTCACTTCTTTCTGTATACCAGAATTGCCAGCAGAGATTTGCGAACTTATGAGTACCTAGACTCCATACCAGACCCACGAAATCAGTATTGTTCAGGGATGACTCAAGGTTTGTGCATTTGGAGCAGAAGCTCCACAGCTAATTCTAGTGTGGGTGTAATTGAATTTGTAAAAGAATAGATCAATGTAGACTAGAATCGCTAGAGAAAGTTTGTAAAGGAGGGGCCATGCACCAAACTTGGAAGTTCTAGGAGAAGATATATCAGGTCAAGAAAAAAAAAAAAAAAAGCAAAAGTACAAAGATGGAAATAAAGGAAACAATAAGGACAGCAGTTTTTTGAATAGAAGGTTTATATGATGAGTAATGCTTGATAATTATGGCTAAGCACTATAGGCCCAGAGCATGGGGAACTTTGAAAATCTGCACAGACTCAGTGCAGTCCACAGAGACTGATAATCTTAGAAATGGGTGCATCACTGAATCTTGTGGTCATGCAGCATATGTCTAGGAAAAGGGTAGCTTGATTACGAAAAAGAGGAAGGCCTTATTCATAAGAATTTTTTTGAAGCCTGCCTTCTGTAATTTGCCAGTTTTCTAAAGAATCATAGAATTTTGGAGATAAAAATACATATTTATCTTTTGTCCCTAGGTAGAATTTCACAGAAAGCTTATTTCTCATTTAAAAAAAAAAAAAAAAAGAAATGCTTCAGTTGTTAAATAAGTTTGAGATATTGGATCAAGTGGTCCGTTTCCTTCCTAAAATCGATGAGTGCATAGGTTATTTTTTAAAAAACTGTATGACTTCCCAAAGACTACAATATAGTAATTTATATCAGAAATCTCTAAAAGGGAAGTATAGTAAGCAAGTTTTCCCAAACCCTTTGTTAGGAATAGCTTATTAATATGTCACTGGACACTTAATCCTTTACAGACAAGTTCGGGAAGCATATTATGTCACAAGAATTTAAGGAAATGACCTTTGGAATTAAGCAACTTGAGTAAAAAACCCGACTTCATGACGTGAACTGATTTAAGTCGGCTTCATCATTCCCAATTATGAGATTTTTTAGGTGAGAGCTATAGGTTTTGCCTCAACCCGTGTGCCTTTTCTCCAACTCATAAGAGGTGGGAAATTATAATGAGAGCAAACTTCAAGCTTTCAGACTAGATCCTTCCACAGAAACAATTTATTAGCACACTGTCAAACAACAGTCATAAAATCTATTCACTCTGCTCTTTTGTGGGCGTTTGATATAAAGATCTCTGTCCTTCAGACACCTGAACCAGACCTTGCTTGAATAGGCTTATTCAAAGCAGATGTTTCAGTCTTCTAGGCAGGCAGGATACTGCTAAGAATCAGAATCAGACAACAGAATCCTCTCTTAACAGATAAACATAGTTCCAATTGTGTCCTAAGCCCAGAGCACCTGTGCTAATTTGCATTTTTTGTGGAAGCAGGTATCAAGATAGGATTAGGAGTACAAAAGGTTTATTGAAGAATAACACACATGAAAGGAAACAGAGTGATTTGGTAGTGTGGGAGTCTTTAGAGTGAGGGGCAGACCTGACACAGCAGGAGACTTTCAACCAGTCAGGCACCTTGATATCCAGGTGGATCACAGCACCAGTCTGAAGTGTGCTGTCTTCTGGGATCATAGACTCCTAAATCCTTTTCATGCAAGGGCAAAAGTACTTGTAAATATTTCTAGCCAGTCCACTTATCTGTGTTAACATTAATTTTACCAATAAAAATCTCTTCTACCATCATTTAGCTAATTAGCTAAGTTTCTACTGCTGATCAGAGATGGAAACAGTCCAAGTTGTATAAGTGGGCTCTAAGTGTGGAATCCTGATTGGAGTCCATCAAATGCTAAGCAACCACCTGTGAGTATGAATTCTTAATTAAGGCTCCTGACAAACAGTTGACCTTTGAGCAACATGAGTCTGAACTGTATGGGTCCACTTATATGCAGACTTTTTTCTATAAATATATTGAATTTTTTCGGAGATTTGCAACAATATGAAAAAACTTGCAGACAAATCATGTAGCCTAGAGATACTGAAAAAATTAGGTATGTCATGAATGCATAAAATATGTAAATACTAGCCTAGTTTATCATTTATTACCACAGAATATATACAAATGCATAAAAAAGTTTATGAAAACTTATGCACACACACAGACCATACGTGGTGACATTGGCAGTCAAGAGAAATAGAAACAAAGTAAATGTTTGTTTACGAAGTAGGTGCAGTATTAAATTATAACTGCACACAGTTAACTATAGTACATACTGTACTATTGTAATAATTTCATAGCCACCCCCTGTCGCTATTACAGTAAGCCCAAGTGTTGCCAGAACCTCTTTAAACAAACACCATGTGACTCTCATCATCTCTGAGTGGTTTTACTCTCCAGTAAGTTGCACATGGCAGAAAAAAAAAAAATGGTATCTTGCAGTTTTCAGATATTGTTCATGTTTAATGCAATTATGTAAGCCTTTAACACCATGGGACTCATAAGAAGTGCCACTGGTGATCCTGCAAGTACTTCCAAGAAGCAGAGAAAAGTCATGGCATTACCCAAAAAAAGTTGAACTGCTTTACATGTACCATAGGGTCTGCAGCTGCAGTTCTCTGTTTCAGACAATTCGTCTTGTAAACAGAGAGCATAAATTTATGGTATCGAAGTACAGTACTGCAAATTATGATTTTCTTAACCTTATGATTTTCTTAACATTTTCTTTTCCCCAGCTTTTTCTATAATACAGTATGTAATACATATAACATATAAAATATGTGTTAATTGATTGTTCATGTTATTGGTAAGGCTCCCAGTCAACGATAGGCTATTAGTAATTCTGTTTTGGGGTAGTCAAAAGCTATATGTGGATTTTCGTACGCTCAAGGGTTGGTGTCCCTGACTCGTGTGTTGTTCCAGGGTGAACTGTATTAACTACTTCAAAGGTATAGATTAAAATGCTGTTAATATTTACAATGCAGTCTATGGCAAAATGGTTTTAATGTAAATTAGAAAATGTAATATTCACTTACTGTGTGTTTGGGTTATACACTTAACCTCTTTAAGCATCAACTTTCTTGTTTGAAAAATAAGAATAATAATAGTTTTTACCCTGTTAGCTTGTGGGATGAGTGCTTAACAAAAGAGCTTGATGGATCACAACTCTTACAAAAGTCACTTGTTATTATATTTTAAATGTGTGGAACATGTACCTGGGGCTAAAATAAACCATCAAAATTATCTGGCTTGTTGGTAAAAGAGCAGACAAGAGTCCAGGCTATGGATTCTTAGTCTAATAATTCTGCCAGTACATTGTAACCATTTTTGTTAATAAAGGACTTTATTTCTAATCATATGAGACAACTACATTGGTGGTCTGAACAAAGTTTATTAATAATTTCTTCTCTTGAAATGCATGTATTACCGGGGTGATTAGCTTTATTAATCATGCCTACCATAAAGTCAACCAATTAATTTCCTTCTGGATAATATCTGTATTATTGTGAAAGTGAAACTTTTGGGCATTAGAAGAAGTATATTTTTAGACTATTAGGTTCTAACTCAAAGATTTTGAAAGCCCAGTGGCAACAAATGCCTTGAGGATAAAAGGCAAGAAAAATGAAGGTGGAAAATGAGTCAAAAAGGGGAATAGAAAGATAATAAAGCATGGTTTACATATCTGGCTCAGAATATCATGCTGCTCTATATGTTACTGATAACCACCTGTATTAGTCAGGGTTCTCTAGAGAAACAATCAATATAGGATATATAGATATATAAAATAAGATTTATTATGGAAATTGGCTCACATAATTGTGGATCTGAGAAGTTCTACAATATGCCTCCTACAAACCAGAAAATCAGGAAAGCATGTAATATACATCAACCTGAGTCCAAAAGCGTGAGAACTAGGGAAGCCTATGGAATAACTCTCAGCCCAAGTCTGAAGGCCTGAGAAAGGATTTGGTGGGGGTTGGGAGTAGAGGGATCCAGGGGGCTGCTGGTGTAAGTCCCAGAGTCTTCAAAGGCCTGCGAACCAGGACTTTTGATGTCCAAGGGCAGGAGATTATGGATGTCCCAGCTGAGAAGAGAAAGTTTGTCCTCCTCCTGTGCTTTTGCTCCATTCAGTTCGGCCCTCTGTAAATCGGATGGCGCTGGCCTGTGTTGGTGGGGGTAGATTTCTTTACTCAGTCTACTGATTCAAATACTAATATTTTCTGGTTGTATCAAGTATCCAAGCACCCGTTAACTCAGTCAAATTGACACATTAACTTATCTTTCAGCTAACTTCTCTAAAACTACACTTTTTATAGTTTCTCTGAAATATGTACTATTATAAGAAGGTCTATTTAGTCTGGCCCTTTTGAGGATGAATTACTCTTTTGAATCTAGATTGATACATTTTTCAAACTGATAAGCTCAGTGATTCATTTATTAATAAATATTAAAATGCATTGAATTAATGTACCTTTTTGGGATGGCGATGGATTATTGATTTCTACAAATACTATGTATATCATCTTACCTAGGATCAATATATTTCATTACCATACTGGAATATCTTGTGTCTGCAGTTGCACTTTGAAAGTGATTTTATTCTAGAGCTGACAAGCTCTGTTCATGGCTGTCTAATTTTAGGAAAACTTTATCTGCATTTTTGTAGTCTTTTCATACTTAATAAAAGCTATGCTGATGTTGTGACTTATCTGTCTTCATGGACTTACTCTCTAGTCTTACAATCAACTGTTTGTATGTTGTATGAATTGTTCAAGTATCTCAACTGAAGTGACCTTGATATCCCTTTAACCCTCCATAGAGGATTATCATCATCATTGTTATTATTTGATTACTTGTTCCACATCTTCTTTCGTTTCTGATTGTGTCATATCTCTTTAATTTTATATTTCCATTATTATAATTATATTGTGACAACCTGTGTCATATCCATTCTAAAATATTTCATTCGGCTGATTGTATAAGTTTTATTTCAATTATATCTGATGATCTTTAATTATAAAAATAATATTTAATGTCAGTAATGCTCCTTTTTCAAGTAGAGAATTATTATTTTGATATTTGATCACTTGAGTGCAAATTTTTCTGTTGGAAAACATTGCTTCCTTGCTTAGAAGTGAAAAAATATAATAAGGAGTTGGGCTGGCGCAGTGGCTCACGCCTGTAATCCCAAGCACTTTGGGAGGCCAAAGTGGGCTGTTCACTTGAGGCCAGGAGTTTGAGACCAGCCTGACCAACATGATGAGACCCATGTCTACTAAAAATACAAAAATTAGCTTGGCGTGGTGGTGTGCGCCTGTATTCTCAGCTTCTTGGGGGACTGAGCTGGAAGGAAGTATTGAGCCCAGGGGGCAGAGGCTGCAGTGAGCTGAGATAGTGCCATTGCTCTTTAGCCTGGGTGACACAGTGGGACTCTGCCTCAAAAAATAAACAAAAAAATAAAGGAGTTGATGGTACTGCTGTGCATATATGTTATATATAGAATATATATTTACAGAAATGCACATAGTATATAGGTATTGCATACATGTTTATATTTATGCATCTTTCACTTAAATGTTTTAATTGATTTCCAAATATCCTGCTACTAAGGTAAATAGCTATTAAATGGACACAAATATTTTGATAAATTTTAATGGAAAAAGTATTCATTTCATCCCAATCCAAGATAGAAACAAAAATATTATTCTTATGAGAAAAATAAATATCAGTTTGGAAGTAAATAGTTCATTCAGAAAATTTAACGTAATGAAAGTTTATACTATTCCCATTTTCTCTTATTTTTCAATAGTTTCTTTAGCACATTTTTAACTTTTTAGGGGTCATAGTTCTCTTGTACTCAAATGACACAAAGACACAGCATAGAAAATTCAAAGCAAAATAATGATCTAACAGGTGACTACATAGAAAAACATGAAAATAATGTATAATGAATGTATAGTACAGTTGCAAAGTCATAGAAGACTTGCCAAACATTCTCAAAACATTTGTTTTAATCCAAATATGAGGCACAATTCAAAAATGTTTTATTTGATATTCTTTAACCAAGCACCTATGGTGAGAATATTAGCATTTTTCTTTACCTGTAACTATAAATTGTAATATTACTACTTAAAGAGTATTTATTTAATGTGTATATTTAGTAAAAGTATTATACTCCACCCAAACAGAAATTATTATGAAAACAGTCTATAAACATGTAATTCTGTATATTTAGTATAGTTTAGTTCATGCTCCCATAGGAAACACTTTTATTCCTTTAAATCTGTCATTCATTTAAAACAAGCACTATGTGCTTTACAAAATTTAGATATGTGCAGAGGGTAAATTATGAGTTTATAAAAATTAAAGTCACATAATTTTCACAAAAATTCAGGGCACTCAGCTGAGTGAAACCACTTCATTGACTATTTTTAATAACTGAGGGATCTTCCTACCTGATGCTGAAGACTCTCATTTGTAGGATTGAGAGTAAATTTCAGTCTACAATACCTCATTGCCATCTAGCACTGATAAAATAACATTCAAGGAAATAAACCAGAACAGAAGACTTTATAAGTTACTTACCACCTCAGTTTCAGTTCCAAAGTACCTAAAATCTTTAACAGTCCTTATCTGTTACATAAAACTCTTGTTATGACTGATAACTTCTGGTCTAACAAATATCTTCCTTATTGTTGTCAAAAGTATGTGGAACTTTCCATACTTCCTTTTTCCTCCACCAAGACACATTTAGGGATTTTCCTAGGGGGAAACTTGGGGTTGAGGAACTTTCTAAAAGTTAAATTTTTATTGTTATTTTTGCTAGAGATGTTGGGTTTTGTTGATGAGTATGAAAGTTGTTTTGCTGCTCAACTATGGCCTGAATATCAGTAAAATCACCATCACCTGTGAGCTGGTAAAAAATGTAGAGTCGTAGGCCTCATTCCAGACCTACTGAAACAGAACCACATTTGTTGGAACAGAAAATGCATATTTGAAATGAATCAATTAAAGTAGTTGAATCCAAAAAGAAAGGTATAAGAGTTTAAGGGATAGTTGTGTGACCAAAGTGAGTCAACCTGATGTTGAATTATGTGATTTAGTGAAAAACAAAGGAAAGCTATATGCAACAAAATAAAACATAGCACACTCCTCTGTGCCATATCATACCCTAATCACAAGTATGAACTGAAGAAAAGAAGAGTAAGACAATATGCTGAAGAAATAGCATAATTTCTCTTTTGAGTTGCGTATTAACCAAAAGGAGATGCCAGTAATGTATATCCTTCTCATTCCTGTGGCATTTATTTTAGGGATCCACACAAAAATATTAACACATGCATCAAATCCAGTGAATTTATAATTTATTACTCAAGTAAAATAGGATTGTTTTCCAGCTTTTATCTTCAAACCACTTTTAATTTCTTTGCATCAAGAAGTAACTACAAATTAAGTGCCAGTGAGTAAATACCTGATTGTACTAGATTATTGCTTCTAATAATTTCCAGATAAGAAAGGCTTATTATACTCTTTTAACCAGAAGGGTGTGTCCACTCTCACAGTAAACTTGGAGGCGGCAGGAGGGAGGAACAAGATACAATTCATGATAACTTAGCTGGGCACACAGCCAATATTCAAAAACAAGAATCCAAAATCCACAAATTGAAGGTCTTTCTATAACATTCTGACCAATATATGTGCTGCTTTTACTTTTAGAAATTTCAGATATTGATGTAGTTGTAATATGCAGTTTTATTTACCTCCTGTTTATAATTGCATAGTGATGTATGCATATAAAACTTTACTGTAATTATTTCATATTCAATTACAATTACAAAATATTTGACTTATCCTAGTGATAATTCAGTTTCACAATTAAATGAGTTGCAATTGATTTTGCTTACATCTAGAATCAACTTTAGTGACAGGAATTTCTTGTCTTGGCAATATTTTAAAAGGTGTCTAAATCGACCTTTTCATTGTCGACTTTGGAATATTTATTGTATTTTTCCTCAATTTTAGCAATATATTTTAAAATTTATTGTTCCTACTCAAAAGTTATAAGCGTGTGTTAAAACTGTAAGTCTATATTATTCAGTTAAAGAAAAGCATATTAATTATTGATTTACTCCTATATCTCTCTTCCAGTTCTTCAAATCAGTACAGCAAATACTGCAACAAAGGCAAACAAAAGTGAATTTGAAACATATTTGCAAAGCTACAAAGTGTGACACACTTAGTCTGACTCTTGATCCTATGTTTTATGATAGTTATATAGTCTGAATTTTGATCAGCTATCTACCTACCTATGCAGAAATTTATTTTGCTGTGGCACTACTAGTTAATAAATACAAATTTGATAGTGTCGCTGCTACAATGTAGGAGAATGAAACAGAGGAGATTTTAGTGAGTGAAGCTACCCCATTGTGGCAAGCTCTGCTAGTTGAGCCCATATCCTTTCACCTTTCTTGCTGGCGTGGTCCTATGACTAAATTCTTAACTATGGTATGTGAGTGGAATGATGTGTATAATTTCTCGTTTAACTGATTAAGATGACTATCCTGAATTTTCTCTTTCCTTTTTTGGTGGTTGAAAATGTAAACAACTGAAAAATCTTGGAAGTGACAAGTTAAGAATAGAACTATCCTAACTATCTGGTTAGTCTGGGTTCTGGGATGACTTTTTTGAGCTGTGACCAACTATCTGCCCTGGACTACTATGGGAGAAAGAAAAACACATTCCTATGTTCTTTGACCAGTGTAGTTTTCTCGATGACAGTAGCATAGCCTTCAGTCTAACTAATGCAACTACTCACACATTTTCCTGGTGATCATAGTTAGGATGGCCATATAATTGTCCAAACTGAGAACTTCTGGGTATAAAAGGGTTTTCAATTAATAATGAGTCTAGGAGAGCTGGTGTAAGTTGTCAGTGTTAGAACAAGGAGGTGGATGGACTGGAGCAGAGCAGCTCTGGCTGTAAAGTCATTTTTCTTTTCCTACAATGGCAGTCTCATTATGTCATTCATCTAAGCATGTTATAAGGCTGGCTTACAGACTAAGACCTTTCACCATTTGGATTTATAATAGGTACTATTATTTTGTGAGCTCAACATTTCAGATAATGGACACTTTCAGTCCCCCTAAAATCTTTAGTAAAATAAATGAGTGAGAAAAATTGGGTTGTCCCAGGGCTATCCTCTGATTGAATACGCACATTTTTTTGACCCTACTCCCAGTGGCCATGAGGTTTTTGTACAGTCTTAAGACAGGTTTTTGTTCCCAGGAGTCTTGCCTTCTCTAATTAACCTCTGAGTTTGGATTCCTCACTTATATAATGGGAACAAGAATACTTATTTTCCACTGCAATTGTGAAGATTAAAAAAGAGAAACCACATAGGGAGTTTAACATGGTGCCTGGCCAATGAAAACCAGTCAAAGTCAGTGGTAATAACCAAATAAAAGGGAGTTCCAAAGTTCCTAAAACTAGACACCCCCAGAGCAGAACTCATCATCATTTAACAATATGTACATCTTTGTTATATCATCTTTTTTTTTGCTAATAATTCCATGAGACATTCTTGTGTCCACACCTGAATATTGGCTTCATGTTTGCCTCCATCTTCTCTTTAATCCCCAATTCCAGCTGGTCACAATATCCTGTTACGCCCATCTCTTGGATCCTGCCCTCCTCTTCCTTTCCACTGCTACTATAGTTCACCTTCAGGTCCTCTCAGGACTAAACAATCACAACAGTCTTTTCAACATTCTTTTGCTTCCCAAATATTTTGTATATAGCCAAACCCCCACATAGCTACAAAAATTTTTATATGAAAATAACAATTTTTTTTGATGGAAAAAATCCATGAATAAGGTACTAAATTTGGGAGGTGAGGGGAGTAGAGTACAAAGAAGAATTTAAAGTTTCTTGTTAATACTTACAGATATTTTTTCTTCTACTCATGTATTTAGTCTTATAAGAATATTTTTTCATAAGTAGAATTGTACTATATATATTTCGCCAACTTGGATTCAAGATCTGGATTAAAAGGATTATAGATTTTATCAATTACTAGAATTTCTAATGTCATTTCTAATGTGTTTGATAAGATTAAGAACTCTTGACTTCCCGCCTCTTTTTTAAAAGCCTATTTTAGAAGGATACCTGTCAAAATAAGAAATACTTTAGAGGTTTTTCTTTTTTCCTTCCCTTCAAGCTATCATTTCTAGGAATAGAGAGTTTCTATGTACAGGCCTCCATGGTATTCCTTATTTTCACCTGAATTTAGCAACTAGGCCATACTTGATATCCTTGGTTATTTCTTTTGGGGATTCATTATATAGCAGGTTACATTTTGGAAAATCAGAAGATTCGCATAGCAGTAGTGCTACCACCTTGCTTACCACATTATAGCTTTAAGCTTTTTATGCTTTACCTGATTTAAGAGATGAGGGAATTTCCAGATCTTTCAGGGTATAAATTCTCTGATTGTCTTAATTAGAAAACATATGCTATTATCCTTGGGGCATTTCTGCCCTAATGCTTCACTCATATGTTATTTAAAACACTCATATTCCCTTTCCATGGGTTCCCACAGCCCAAAGTATGAGGAAACAATTGTTGATAAACAGTGACCACTTTGTGCTTAACATATATGTTCCAAGACTTCAATTAATATTTTTAAGCCCCAAAACTAAAGTATTAATAATAGACAAATGAGCATTTATTGTGATAATTATATGAAGAAATGGGTTGCATGGCAGCCTCCCCAAAAGATGGTATGCCTGCTAATTCCCAGTACTTGTGAATATTACTTTATTTGGAAAGAGGGACATTGCAGATACTATGTCATGGACCTTCAGATGATGAGATAATCCTGGATTATACTGTTACACCCTAGACCCAATGACAGGTATCCTCATGAGAAAAAGACAAGAGAGATTTAACACAGAAAGAAGAGAAGAAACACACACACAGAGGAGAAGGTGATGTGAAGATGGAGGCAGAGATGGGAGTGAAGTGGTTACAGGCCAAGGACACTAATGGTGACATTCACCAGAAACTCCCTGCAGACACTTTGATTTGAGATGTCTAGTCTTTGGAACTATTGTAGAATAAATATCTGTTATTTTCAGCTACCTAGCTTGTGGAAATTTGTTACAGTAGTCACAGAAAACAAATACACATGACAAATCCTTTTAAAAGTCATTTTTCCCAAGTCATATAAAGAGCTTTTTTTTTTTTTTTTTTTGAAACAAGTCCTCACTCTGTCACCCAGGTTGGGTGCAGTGGTGTGATCAAGGCTCACTGCAATCCTGAATTCCTGGAGTCAAGCAATCTTCCCACTTCAGCCTCTCAATTAGCTGTGACTACAGGCACACACCAAGCTTGGCTAATATTTTTAAATTCTGTAGAGACAGTGTCTTGCTATGTTATCAGGGCTGGCCTCAAACGCCTGGGCTCAAGTGATCCTGCTACCTCAAGCCTCCCAAAGTGCTGGGATTACAGATGTGAGCCACCATGCCCAGCCAAGACCCTCTCATAAGCCAAAAGTATTCTTACCTACAGATCGCAAAATGTGTTTTTTTAAAAAGAAGTAAATTCTACTTTTGATAAAGATGGAAAAACAGGAATGGGACTTACTCTTATATTAGTTTTCTATACCTGCATAAAATTTGCCACAAATTAGTGGCTGAAAACAAAAATTTATTATCTCACAGTTATGTAAGTCAGAAATATGAACATAGCATGACTACATTCTCTATTTAGTGTTTCACTGGGCTGAAATGAAAGTATTTCTAGTTCTTCAGCTTTCTGTGGGGGATAAGGGCCCTCTTCTCCAAGCTCACCTACTCTTAGCAGAATTCATCATGTTGCCAGTGTAAGACTGAGGTTTCTGTTTTATTGAGAGCTGTGGGTTCAGAGCTACTCTCAGCTCATCAAGCCCATCAACATTCCTTGCCACGTGACCTCCTCCATCTCTAAAGTAAGCTATAGCATACTGAACTTCTCTGAATTCCTCTTCCGCAATCAGCTGAAGAAAAGCCTTTGCTTTCAAAAGATTTATGTGATTAGGTCAGTTCCATCCAGTCTTCCTATTAAGGTCAATTGATTTGGGGTTTTTATTATATCTGGAAAATCCCATCACAGTAGTACTTAGATCAGTGTTTAATTGCATAACTGGGAAAAGACATGTGTGCCCCAGAGTCTAGGAATCCCACAGAGGCCACCATCTTAGAATTTTGCCTATCACAACACTCCTCTCTGAAACAACTAAAACACTAGGTAAGATATATGAAACAGTGGCTCTTATGTCACTGGTCACCAGGTAATGGTGGACAATGGCTACTAAAAGATGGGAAACAAATGAGTTGAATCCTACAATCACTGCAGTTTACTGCATGGAGATAAGTTTCCAGGCTATAGTACAAGAAGAAACCAGTGATAGTTCAGCAGTCCCTCCAATAGAACTGAGAGTCTGTGAGACCAAAGGCAGAGTTCTGGAGAAGAGAGAGTGACACATTGAACTCCAGAGATCTGCAAAGGGTCCCTTTCATGTCTTCAGCATAGCACTAATCAGCATATGCAAGTATAGGACTTAGGCTTGGTCAGGAGAATATCACTCAAAATGATTGAATGTATTTAAGGGATCATCTCCAGGATGTATACAAACTGGGAAGCAGTTTCTGATATTGGGGTATGTCATAACTCGGGCTATTGGTAGACTGTCTGAAGTATGTTGCTTTAGTCATGGGTTAATATTACCTAGACTAAATTCAATGCTAGTGTTTATATAACAAAGCTTAAAAGCATAAAAGGGTCAGACTGTTCCCAGTAAATTAACTGCTGCCCAGGACATAACTTGAATATTTAAAAGAGTACAAAAATATCTAGCACTCAAAAAGGTAAAAATTCATAATGTCTGGTATCCAAGAAAAATTTTCAGACGTGGAAGGAATCAGAAAAATGTGACATATAATTATGACAAAGTCAGTCAATAGAAACATGACTCAGAAGTGGTACAGATAATAGAAGTATAGATGAAGACATGAAAATAAATTGTAGCTATATTCCATATGTCCAAGAATGTAGAGAAAGGTTATTGTGGAGAGATGTGGAAAATATAAAGAAGGCCAAAGTTGAATTTCCAGAGATTAAAAAAAAAAAAATCTAAGATGAAAAATATACTGAGTAGGATTAATAGCAGATTAGGCTGCAGAATAAAAGATTAACGAACTTGTAGACATAGCAACAGAAACCATCAATGAAAATCAATCAGCAAAAAGACTGAAATTAATAATGGATCAGCAAGCATGGGACAAATTTTATTTTATTACTTATTTATTTACTTTTTTTTTTTTTCTTTTTTTGAGACGGAGTCTCGCTCTGTTGCCCAGGCTGGAATGCAGTGGCGTGATCTGGGTTCACTGCAACCTCTGCCTGCCAGGTTCAAGCGATTCTCCTGCCTTGGCCTCCTGAGTAGCTGAAATTACAAGCATGTGCCACCACATATGGCTAATTTTTTGTATTTTTAGTAGAGACAGGGTTTCACTGTATTATCCAGGATGGTCTCAATCTCCTGACCTCATGATCCTCCCACCACGGCCTCTGGAGGGACAACATTTAATTGCATTTCTATATAGTAATGATCAGGATTTTTGCTCCTTAGTTCAGCTAAAATCGGGGTTCTTGTCTAACAACCAGGAAAAATTAGGCACACAGACACTGAAAAGTGAGGCAAGTGGAATGTATTATAAAAAAGCTCTCAGCGAAAGAAAAAGGGGTCAAGCTGTGTGTTCCTAGCTCACAGATTGAATACCAGGCCACTACACAGGCTGAAGAGGCCAATGTATCAAAGTACCCCTCCTACCCTGCCCCACCCCCATGAGGCAAGAATTCCTGGTGACTCTACCCCATTCTCCCAGTGCACAGGCAAGCCACTCCACATTGATTTATTTCCCTTACTGTGCATGTGTTAAGGGACAGAATTTTTGATCTTGGGCATGTTTAAGCAAGCCCCTTGTGTACAATGAGCAGGGCAGAATTTGGCTGTCTTTTGTCTCTATCAGTAACAATGAAGAAATAGAACTTGAAATTCTAAAATACTATCTTACAATGGCATAAACACAAAATACCTGTGTACTGAAAAGCTTAAAGCACTGCTGAGATAAATAAGCAGATCTAAATAATGGATCTAAATACTTAAATTCAAACACCTAATATTAGAATGTCGATTTGCCCCAAATTGGCATATATTTGTTCAATGTAATCCCAATGGAAATCCTATCAAATTTTTCAATAGAAATTGGCAAAGTACCTATAAAATTCATATAGAAATTCAAAGTGTCTAGGGTAGCAAAACACTGAAAAGGAAATTTGAAGGGTTTATGCTACTCAATTTTAAGACTTAATAAAAGCTACTCTAATCAATATAGTCTGGTATTTACCTAAGAAAAGACAAGTAGTTCAATCTAACAGAACAGAGAGCACAGAATTAGAACCATACATTAAAATTTGACTAAGGAGCAAAGCAATTTAGTAAATAAATGATTGCCTTTTCAACATTGTGTATGTCAGAACAACTGGATATTTACATGCAAAAACATCAATTCATGCTTCTCACTATATAAAAAAATTAACTCAAATGATTTACACAACTTAAACCATAGAACTATAAATCTTTTATGAGAAAACCTAAGAGAAAATCTTCATAATCTTGAGTTAAGCAAATATTTCGTAGCTATAACAACAAAATCATGACCCATTAAAGAGTAAATAGGTAAATGGAGAGCTATTTATGACAAACCCATAGCCAATATCATGCTGAAAGGGCAAAAGCTGGAAGCATTCCCTTTGAGAACTGGCACAAGACAAGGATGTCCTCTCTCACCACTCCTATTCAACATAATATTGGAAGTTCTGGTCAGGGCAATCAATCAAGAGAAAGAAATAAAGCATAGTCAAATAGAAAGAGAGGAAGTCAGATTGTCTCTGTTTTCAGATGACATGATTGTATATTTAGAAAACCCCATCACCTCAGCCCCAAAAAGTCTCAGGATCCAAAATCAATGTGCGGAAACCACAAGCATTCCTATACAGCAATAATAGACAAACAGCCAAATCATGAATGAACTGCCCTTTACAATTGCTACAAAGAAAATAAGACAGCTAGGAATACAACTTACAAAGGATGTGAAGGATCTCTTCAAGAACTACAAACCACTGCTCAAGGAAATAAGAGGGTACAAATGAAAAATAAATCCATTCTCATG
This sequence comes from Piliocolobus tephrosceles, assembly GCF_002776525.5. Classification (NCBI taxonomy): domain Eukaryota; kingdom Metazoa; phylum Chordata; class Mammalia; order Primates; family Cercopithecidae; genus Piliocolobus; species Piliocolobus tephrosceles. The sequence continues at coordinate 69,601,766 of NC_045444.1, read as the reverse complement.
GATAGGAAGAATCAATACTGTGAAAATGGTCATATTGCCCAAAGTAGTTTATAGATTCAATGCTATTCCCATCAAGCTGCCATGGACTTTCCTCACAGAATTAGGAAAAAACTACTTTAAACTTCATATGGAACAAAAAAAGAGCCCACGTAGCCAAGACAATCCTAAGAAAAAAGAACAAAACTGGAGGAATCATGCTACCTGACCTCAAACTATACTACAAGGCTATAGTAACCAAACAGCTATCTGTCCTAATGTTTGGTACTGGTACCAGAACAGATATATAGACCAACAGGACAGAACAGAGGCCTCAGAAGTACATCTACAACCATCTCATCTTTGACAAACCTGGCAAAAACAAGCAGATGGATTAAAGACATAAACATAAGACCTCAATCATAAAAACCCTAGAAGAAAACCTAGGCAATACCACTCAGGACATAGGCATAGGCATAGACTTCAGGAGTAAAACACCTAAAGCAATGGCAACAAAAGCCAAAATTGACAAGTGGGATGTAATTAAACTAAAGAGTTTCTGCACAGCAAAAGAAACTATCATCAGAGTGAACAGACAACCTATAGAATGAGAGAAAATTTTTGCAATCTATCTATCTGACAAAGGTCTAACAAGGAACTTAAACAAATTTACAAGAAAAAAAAAACCCATCAAAAAGTGGGTGAAGGATATGATTAAACACATCTCAAAAGAAGACATTTATGCAACCAATAAACATGAAAACTCACCATCAATGGTCATCAGAGAAATTCAAATCAAAACCACAATGAGACCATCTCATGCCAGTTAGAGTGACGATCATTAAAAAGTCAGGAAACAACAGATGTTGGAGGGGTTGTGGAAAAATAGGAACGCTTTTACTCTGTCTGTGGGAGTGTAAATTAGTTCAACCATTGTGGAACACAGTGTGGCGATTCCTCAAGGATCTAGAACCACAAATACCATTTGACCCAGCAATCCAATTATTGGGTATATACACAAAGGATTATAAATCATTCTACTATAAAGACACATGCACGTGTATGTTTATGGCAGCACTATTCACAATAGCAAAGACTTGGAACCAGCCTAAATGCCTATCAATGATAGACTGGATAAAAAAAATGTGGCACATATACACAATGGAATACTATGCAGCCATAAAAGAAGAATGAGTTCATGTCTTTGCAGGGACATGAATGGAGCTAGAAACCATTATTCTCGACAAACTAATACAGGAACAGAAAACCAACAACTGCATGTTCTCACTCATAAGCGGAAGTTGAACAATGAGAACACATGGACAGGGAGGGAAGCATCACACACCAGAGCCTGTCGGGGGGTGAGGGGCAAGGGGATTGAAAACATTAGGACAAATAGCTAATGCATTTGGGGCTTAAAACCTAGATGACAAGTTGATGGGTCAGCAAACCACCATGGCACATGTATACCTATGTAATAAACCACATTCTACCCATGTATCCCAGAACTTACAGTATTATTTTTTTAAATGCAAATTAAACATCTCTTCTTTAAAAGCCACATATAAGAGAATGAAAGACAACCCATAGACTGCACATGACATATTGGATGCTAGATTTGTATCCAGAATATATGTAAACAATGCTTGAAACTCAATAAGAAAAAAGTGACTCAATAAAAAGAATGGGCAAAATATTTGACACTTTACTAAGTATGTATGAATGGTGTGGTAGGCAGAACAATGGCTTCTCAAAGATATATGCATCCTACTCCCCAGAAAATATGAATATGCTACCTTATGTGGCAAAGTGGAATTAAGATAGTAAATGTAATTTTGTTAGCAGAAGTTAAAATGTGAAGGTTAGCATCAGTTATCCAAGTTAGCCCCATATAATAGTCACAGGGTTTTTTGTTTTGTTTTGTTTTTTGAGATGGAGTCTTACTTTGTTACCCAGGCTGGAGTGTAATGGCGTGATCTCAGCTCATTGCAACCTCTGTCTCCCGGGTTCACACGATTCTCCTTTCTCAGCCTCCCAAGTAGGTAGGACTACAGGCACACACCACCACGCCTGGCTAATTTTTTGTATTTTTAGTAGAGATGGAGTTTCACCATATTGGTCAGGCTGGTCTTGAACCCCTGACCTCAGGTGATCCACCTGCCTCGGCCTCCCAAAGTGCTGGGATTGCAATCATGAGCCACCCTGCCCAGCTCTTACAGGGTTCTTAAATATGTAAATGGGAGGCAAAAGAATCAATGTTAGAGAGATACAACATGAAAATGGCTTGTCTGGAAATTACTGACTTTGAAACTGGAGAAAGGGGCCATGAACCAAGGAACATGGGCAGTCCCTAAAGACTGAAGAGGCAAAACAGAGTGATATGGTTTGGCTCTGTGTCTCCACCCGAATCTCATGCCAAATTGTAATCCCCAGTGTTAGGGCCTGGTGGGAAGTGATTCAATCATGGGGGTGAACTTCCCACTTTCTGTTGTTGTGATAGTGAGTGAGTTCTCACAAGATCTGCTTAAGAGCCCCCTTTGCTCTCTCTGTTATTTTTGCTCCAGCCATTTAGGATGTGCCTGCTTCCCCATTGCCTTCCACCATGATTGTAAGTTTCCTGAGGCCTCCCCAGCCATGCTTTCTGTACAGCCTGTTAACTGTGAGCTAGTTAAGTCTCTTTCCTTTATAAATTGCCCAATCTGAGGTCTTTCTTTTCTTTTTCTTTCTTCTTTTTTTTTTTTTTAGATGGAGTTTTGCTCTTGTCACCTAGGCTGGAGTACAGTGGTGCGTGTAACCTCCACCTCCTGGGTTCAAGCAATTCTCCTGCCTCAGCCTCCCTAGTAGCTGGGATTACAGGCACCCACCACCACGCCTTTGTAATTTTTTTTTTGGTAGACACATGGTTTCACCATGTTTGACAGGCTGGTCTTGAACTCCTGACCTCAGGTGTTCTGCCTGCCTCAGCCTCCCAAAGTGCTGGGATTACAGGCATGAACCACCATGCCCAGCTCAATCTGAGATATTTCTTTATAGCAATGTGAGAATGGACTAATACACAGAGTGACTCCTAGAGCCTCCAGAAAGAAATGCATCCCTGCAGAGCTCTCTTTCTAGAGAAATTTCTCTCATCATTCTCTCCTGTTCAGTGTTCAAGCCTCCACTTGTGTACTGTCAAAGTGGCTAATGGGAAGTGTTTTAAGCCAGTAGCTTCATGGTAGTTTGTCATAGCAGCAATAGGAAGCTACATTAAGTGCGTGGATAGTTGTTCAATGTCATCGGTCGTTAGGCAAACGCAAACTAAGGCTACAGTGAAACACCATTAAACTAAATTTTAGAATGATTAAAATTAAAAATACTGATCATTCCAAGTTTGTGTGATGATGTAGGGGAACTGAAACTCTTAAACACTTCTGGTGGAAGTATACAATTTTGCAACCATTTTGGAAAACTGCTAGTTTCTTGACAATTTAATAATGCATCTACTATATGACCTATCTAATTTGTAAGTATTTACATAAGTCAGATAAAACTCTGTCTATACAAGGATCTGTACACAAATTTTTACACTACTTTTATTCATATTAGTCCCAAACTAGAAACATTCCAATTGTCCATGCACTGGGAAATGTACAAACACCATGTGGTGTGTTTATAATAATGAACTATTTAAAAATACAAAATAAATGAGATATTAATATACGGTACACATAGAAAAGCCACAGAAAAGTTATGGTAAATGAAAGAAGCCAGACTAAAATTAGTAGCCACTGTATTATTCCAATTACATGAAATTCTAGAAAACAAATGAATCAACAGTGACAGAAAAACAATCAGTAGTGGCCTGAAGACAAGAGTGGGGAATGACAAGACAAAGGAGGATTACAGAGGGACTCAAGGAACTCTTAGGGTATCGTGGACACAGTTGTAAGAAAACTTGATTGTGGTAATGATTCTATGGTGTATGTGTGTGTGTGTGTGTGTGTGTGTGTGTGTGTGTGTGTATATCACATTCATTATGTGCAGCTTGTTAGTCTTCAAAAAACTTTAAAAAAATATACAAGTGAGAATTCTTCCATTACTTTTGTTGAGACTCTAAGGATTGAAGCTAAAAAGTTTAACTTACCCCACATTTCAAAGACAGGTATTAGACCACGTATAGTCAAGTGCTTTATGTCCTAAACTTGACTAGCCATTTTCCATTAGTCACTTTGACAATACACAAGGGGAGGCTAGAACACTGAGCAGGAGAGACAGATGAACGAAAATTCTCTAGAGAGAGAGCTCTGCTACTATTTTGTTTCCCCATCTTATATGGTTGGAGGATGCTTTAAGTTTATCTTAAACCAGTGAGCAGCAAGTAAGAGACCCTCAGCAAAAAGCACCCACCTGACCTATGATCTCTGGAAGCTGGGAAAGGGAGAGAAGACTGGCCACGTGCCTGAAGACAGAGCAGGGAAAGAAGACCACAATGTGGGAACTACATTCCAGAAATGCCAGGAAACGTGCCTATTTCTCTCATCTAGATATGAACCACACAGACAGGAGACGGCTGTGAGTTGTCCTGAAAGGGATACTGATGACCTGGTTCACCTGCCGGATGATGTGATACCAAAAGAGATCATCTGCTGTGGGGTGAATTTCCACAAGTCTAGAAATGAAGCAAGCTTGTTCACAGACAGCCGGAGGAGGCAACTCCATTCCAGCTAACTGAAATCGAAGAATCTTTTAATGGGGCATCACTCCCCATTGCTAAATGGAACCCACAAAAGCACTCTGAAGAGGAAAAGTCAACACTGGGCACCTTCTTGATAAAGGCACCAACATCAGATTACAACAGTGTCAGTCAACTATACATTTCTGCCTCGTCCTCTTTTTCTTTGCCTATCATAACATTGAAGAAAGAGTGGCACAGGGGCAAATGGGGAAAGAGAAGTAGAAGGTATGGTGGAAAAATGATGATGAAGCCAACTTCATGCTGTGTCCAAGAATGCTAGCTGTTTCCCCAAATTGATTATCTCCTTAAGAAACAAAAAATTACATAATTTTCAGTGGACAAATGGCAATCCCCCCACTATTTCTTGGGCCCCCTGTACTTCTGAGAGGCCATGTGATCAAATTTTGGCTTGATGTAAGCAGTAATGTCATCTATGACTTCCGAAATGTTCGCTTAAACTACAAGGGACAGCACATTCTTCATCTCTTTCCTCCTGCTAGGGAAAATGTGGATGTGATGCCCTGAGTGCTTTCAGGCATACTGAAGTTGAAGTGGATGTCACATGGTGTCAAGAATAATGGACAAGCTAGTATACGGAGCCTGAGTCCCTGATGATAGTGTGGTACCAGCCTCCCAGACCTGGACTTTACATGAAGAAGAAAGAAACTTCTCTCTGTTTTAAGGTACTGGAAGTTTAATTATGCACATCTTAATCTAATATTGATATATGTGCCTTCATCAAGACAGTTTTCACAATTTGAGACAGTACTGAGCTGGGGAAGAAGAGAAGTTCTGATTTGGGTAATAGTGAAACTGTATTTTCTACATAAATGGACTTAACGCCTCTAAAATGAGACTCAAGCCACTAATGGACTTCATACCTTAATGAGACTCTAGTTCACTAATATCTAAGAGTGACTGGAAGAATAGCCTTGTGATCTGTCTCTGAGGGGTGCAGACGGGGGATTCATTGATAGACAAAGAAAAGCAGTAAAGTAAAAACAAAATAAGTTGCATGTATTTGCTCCCTTTCTTTTAGGGCTAACTCATTCAATGAATTGGTTACACATTTTTTTTTTCCTAATTGACTGATCAACATGTTATGATGTGTATGAACTCAGTTTAATATGCTCATGATACATACTACCTCAAATTGTTCAGAGGAATCTTTAACCATTGTTGAAATACTGCTTATTAGATATAAAGATATTAATGTTGGAGCCTTAGTAATTAAATATAATTGTAATAACTAATAAGAGCTATAATTATTTTCAACTGTGTCACAAAGAATCTTTATACAATATTTGTTCTCCCACTATTTAGGGTGTTATAATTGATTCTAAGGAGATCTTACATTGTATTGGATATACTTATAGTTCAGCCTTCCGTTGAACCTATATTAGTTGTTTTTTTTTTATTATTATTATACTTTAAGTTCTAGGGTACATGTGTGTAACGTGCAGGTTTGTTACATATGTATACTTGTGCCATGTTGGTGTGCTGCACCCATCAACTCGTCAGCACCCATCAATTCATCATTTATATCAGGTATAACTCCCCAATGCAATCCCTCCCCCCTCCCCCCTCCCCATGATAGGCCCCAGTGTGTGATGTTCCCCTTCCCGAGTCCAAGTGAACTCATTGTTCAGTTCCCACCTATGAGTGAGAACATGCGGTGTTTGGTTTTCTCTTCTTGTGATAGTTTGCTAAGAATGATGGCTTCCAGCTGCATCCATGTCCCTATTTTTTTTTTTTTTTAACATAACCTTATTTGAACACATATTGGAAGACAAATGTGTTCCCCGCCCCAATACCTCCTCCTGTGTTTGGTGTCTTGCACAATTATAAGACAGATATCCCTTGAGAGACACTATGGTTTTCAATTGCCCTTGAAAGAGAACATTTCTTCTCATAAGCAATTGTAGAAAGAAGCCTCTCATTACACCTCAGTTTCAGCTGTTTTGAAGGATGATTACCTATTTCTTCTGGTGCTCAGATATTAACCTTGGTTGCCCTTGAAAGAACCTGTTCCTTCTGTCAATGGTTTTACCATCCTGATTTGCTTTTCAAAGGGAATTTTATGCATCCTATATCGAGTATATTATGTCAGGCCATTCCAAATACTTTCCAAATTTGACAGCCATTTTTTTGCATGTGTTTTAGTAATAACTGGACCAAAATATTAATTTTTAAAAAATTTATTTATCTGTCATTTTCCTTCGTCCTCTTTTTTTCTTGCAATTATAAATGGTGCTGCCATGAGCTTTCTTTACTCACAAAAGAATTATGCATTAAAAAGTGTCCATGCTATTTACTTGAAATATTGAAAAATAGAATAACAGCATATGCCGTTAACATTTATTGATTCTTACTATCTGCAAGACTGTATGCTGTCTTAATTAAAACACATTTTCTGTTTCACAATGATGTAGTGCTGTTAATGTTTTGAACACATGAAGGAACTGAGGCACAGAGATATGAAATATATTGTCCATGGTCATGCAGAAAGTGATATAGTCAGAATTTGAACATAGACTTTCTTCTTTTAGTGCCCTTGAGACAAACGGTTGTGAGGAGTTATTATTCTAAAATGTAAATCTAACCATGTTACTCACCAGTGATGTTTTACAGGTAAATGATGCCAGTATAAACCTGACTTAAAGAAATGTTCTCAATGTGACTATAACCTATATTTTCAATCCTCACCCAATCTGTTTCTGTCACACACAAATCATCATCTTACACCAGAAGTGTAGAACCACTTTTCTGTCCAGGTTATATTCTCTTATGACTGTACTTTGGTATGTGGGGATCCATCCATGCTTAATCTCTTTGTGTATGTTAGCCACCTGCAACCATTTCACTCTTTCTTTAATATGTCATTTATGAAGACTTTCTCAGTCTCCACTACTGGAAAGAATTAATTGTATCCTCTAGAGTGGGCCAAGACTGCTACTGTAGGACAGTGTTTTGAAAATATTGTCATAAAAAAGAATGTTAGGATGATATCTGGAATAAAAGGTAGGGATAAGGAAAATATATGTTTTAAGATGGGGGATATTTCAACATATTTAAATGTTTATGGGACAGTTCCTGTAAAGAGAGAGGCTAAATGGGAATTATCCTTAGTGAGTGGCACGTAAGAAGATGTGAGGAGATGGGATCCAGAGTAATGAGAAGAATTTGCCTTAGAGAGGTTCCCTGGCAAGAAAGATGCTATTTTAAGATCAGGAAAAGAAGAGCATCCAGGTAGGTATGTCTTTTCGGGACCTGAGAGTCAAAAGAGTACCTAATTTTCTGTGAAGGAAGAATCGATGCCACTGAAAGTCGGTGAAGTATTGTGGAGTCAGAGGGAGAAAATGAGAATGAATAAGTAGCTCAAATCTTAATTCCAATTATGCATTTTTAAAGTCTTTGTGTTTGCAAAGGAGCATATCACATGTAAAATATAGAGAAGTGGAAACAGAGCTAAACATTTAAAGGGGCTGCAGGGATAATGTTCCATCATCACTTAATTAGTAACATCTCCACAACACAAATAATGAAATGAATTGAATGTGTAGAACAAAGGGGAATAAGGATGCAGGCCAGCTTTCCCCTAAGGAGTTTTGTCTAGCTATGTCTGCTTATGTTGTTTGTCTCATAGAATATATATTTTTTCTCTTTAACGTGCTGATCTTAATAACATCAGTCATCTGTAGCTTTCACAACAATAGAAGGTGTAAGTGCTAAAACAATAGGAAGTCTAAGATATTTATAATTTTTGTTTTATCAAATGTATGATCAGCTTTTCTCTAAAAATGAACTCTAACAAGAGATAATCAAATGACAGGGACTGTTTCTTTAGTCCTTGCAATCTCATTTTAGTTCTCTGCGTATGATCAACAAATTCTTGTTGAAATGCTTTTCATGAAATCTGCGGTTCTTACTATTTTCTAACTTCCTCTTCTCTCTGTGAAGAGAGATTAACAATGAAATTTCAGGGACTCTTATAAGCAATTCTTTGATTTTCATTTTGTTCTGCTAGGATCACTAGGATGGCAGTTCAAAGTATTGTTTTCCCTATGCTAGAGGGTCTGTTCTCTTACTTAGGTAATTTAGGAAATTGTTTAGTTGTTTAAATTTATTCAAACAATGGTCAGTTCTGATATCAAAGCATTTATTTTTGTTACTCTTTGCTTGAAATAAGAAATTCAAAGCTCTGAAAATGGTACACACCGAACAACACTTTCCCAGGGAGAGATTAACATAGCAAGAGATTCTTCCGAACTGTAATCTACTACTTTTCAAATGAATGTCAAGTTATGCTGGCCAGTGCATTCAAATGCTTTAATCACTTCATCTATTCTCTTCTCTGCTTTCAAAAACTAAAGTACAATTCCTAATGTTTGTTTCATTGTCATACTGTCACCAAGGATACCTGACGCAAAGATTCTCAGCACTGTAGGATTACAACAGAAGGTTATAGATCTTCATTACTGACTTCAGTACAGACAATCATTACAGAACTCTAGAGCACTGAATATTTTGGTGCCTAAGATTCTTTAAGGTGGTTATCTTAGATGATGTTTACCTTCTCTGTGTAGTGTATATAATAAACTGTGAAGATTTCCACAAGTCATTACAAGTCAACCCTTAAATTGTCAGTGTCTGTGGTATTATATCTAGCAAGTGGATTTTCACTGGTTCATATCAGTACTTGGAACATATAAGAATGTTATTTTTAAAAACATAGTATTTCTTTTTTTAACTTTAAAGTTCAGTGGTACAAGTGCAGATTTGTTACACAGGTAAACTTGTGTCATGGGGGTTTGTTGTAGAGATTATTTCATCACCCAGGTATGAAGCCTAGTACCCATTAGTTATTTTTCCTGATTCTCTCCCTTCTTCCACCCACCAATCTCCAAAAGGCCCCAGTGTGTATTATTCCCCTCTATGTGTCCATGTGTTCTCATGATTTAGCTTCTACTTATAAGTGAGAACATGTGGTATTTGATCTTTTGTTCCTGTGTTAGTTCACTAGGATAATGGTCTCTAGCTCCATTCATGTCCCCGCAAAGGGCATGACCTCATTCTTTTTTATTACTGCATAGTATTCCATGGTGTATAGGTATCACATTTTCTTTGTCCAGTCTATCATTCATGGGCATTTAGGTTGGTTCCATGTCTTTGCTATTGTAAATAGTGTTGCAATGAACATACATGTGCATATGTTTGCATAACAGAATGATTTATATTCCTCTGGGTATATACCCAGTAATGAGATTGCTGTGTTGAATGGTATTTCTGTCTTTAGGTCTTTGAGGAAACACTGTCTTTCACAATGGTTGAACTAATTTACACTCCCACCAACAGTGTATAAGCATTCATTTTTTCTCTAAAAATAATATTTCTATTTACCTTCTTGTTTTTTCTCTACTTCAACTTTCTAGCTAAAATTAAATGCAAAGAATTCAAAGTTCCACCATCTATTCATATACCATATGTTAGTTTGACCAGTAAAAAGATAAACCAAGGCCCTGCTTTAAGAAATGAATGAATTATTCACTAACCGGAACAGGAAATTGGAACTTTTTGATCTTCAGCATGTGTCAGATTATGGCATAGAGAGGTAGTCAGGGTGATCAAACTCTGCAATTACACAGAATTTCATTGAAACCAAGTAAGTCCAAAAAGGCCATATGATGAAAATGTGAATTTAAAGCCAGAGAGTTTGATATTACTTACTCTTCATTTGGACATCTTACTGCTTTTTCGATTATGAACAATAATTTAGGCAGTCCTCTATTACTTTTAATTGTTGTTGCTGATGTTTCTTTTATTCATGGCCAATAATAGTATAATATTTAGTAAGTATAATTTATAGACTTGCTTCCACGGCATCTTGAACATTCTGTAGAAAAAACCTCTACCAATATATTCCCAAACTAAAAATTATTTAAAATTTAATTCCATATCTACTAGTTAAGGATTTTTTTCAGATTATTTCTATAAACCATACAACATTTCATTGTTTTTACATAGTCTGTTGATTTTAATATTCTCTGAATTAGTACATCACGTTTAAAAATATATACTTGCATAGAAGATCTAATTTTTCACCTAATGCAAATTGAGTACATATTAAACAATTTTGTGCAAAAAGGCACCTTACTTGCAAGAAGCTCACAGTCCGATAGGGGAGACAGACACAAAATCTGAAAAATTGCAATGTATAAAAGTATTGCATATTTTAAAATAACTAGAAGAGTGGAATTGAAGTGTTCCTAAAACAAAGGAATGATAAAAGCTTGAGGTGATGGATACCCCAGTTATCCTGTTTTGATCATTACACATTTTATGCCCATAACAAAACTTCTTATGTACCTCATAAATATATACAAATATTATGTGTCCATACTATTTAATTTTTTTAAAAACAGAGAAAAATAAGTGATAGGTCAAAAATATAAAAATAAAGCAAGAACACAGAATGAAGCAATGAATTCTACCCCGGAAGACTGGGAAGATAGTGTTGGAGAGGTGAACGTTGAAGAAATCCCATTACTGGGTATATACCCAAAGTAATATAACTCATTCTATTATAAATACACCTGCGTGTGTGTTTGTATTGCAGCACTATTCACAATAGCAAAGACATGAAATCAACCTAAATACCTATCAGTGATAGACTGGATAAGAAAATGTGGTTTTACAGTGAGCCAAGATCATGCCACTGGACTCCGGCCTAGTGACAGAACCAAGACTCCATCTCAAAAAGTGGTTTTTAAAAAAAGATAGTGTAATACTCTGTTTTCACACTGTTGATAAAGACATACCCAAGACTGGGCAATTTGCAAAAGAAAGAGAGGTTTAATGGACTTACAGTTCCACAGGGCTGGGAAGCCCTCATAATCATGGCAGAAGGCAAGGAGGAGCAAGTCACATCTTCCATGGATGGCCACAAGCAAAGAGAAAGAACTTGAGCTGGAACATCCACCTTATAAAACCATCATATCTCATGAGACTTATTCACTATCATTAAAACAACATGGAAAAGTCCTGCCCCCATAATTCAATTACCTCCCACTGACTTCCTCCCACAACGCATAGAAATTTAAGATAAGATTTGGGTGGGGACACAGCCAAACCACATCATTCTGCCCCGGCCCCTCCCAAATCTCATGTCTTCACATTTCAAGACCAACCATGCCTTCCCAACAGTCCCCCAAAGTCTTAACTCATTTCAGCATTAACTCAAAAGTCCCTAGTTCAACATCTCATCTGAGACAAGGCAAGTCCCTTCCAGTTATGAGCCTGTAAAATGAAAAGCAAGTTAGTTACTTCCTGGATACAATGAGGGTACAGGGGTTGGATAAATGCTATTCCAAATGGGAGAAATTGGCCAAAACAAGTCTATAGACCCCATGCAAGTCTGAAATCCAGCAGGGAAATCAAATCTTAAAGTTCCAAAATTAGTCTTCTTAGGCTCTGTGTCTCACATCCAGGTCATGCTGATGCAAGAGGTGGGTTCCATGGTCTTGGGCAGCTCTACCCTTGTAGCTTTGCAGAGTACAGCCTCCTTCCTGGTTGCTTTCATGGGCTGGCATTGAGTGTCTGCAGTTTTTCTAAGTGCGCAATGCAAGCTGTCTAGAAGTTGGTGGTCCTCTTCTCACAGTTCTACTAGGCGGAGCCCCAGTAGGGACTCTGTGCGGGGGCTCCAGTCTCACATTTCCCATCCACACTGCCCTAGCAGTGGTTCTCCATGAGGGCCCTGCCTCTACAGCAAACTTCTGCCTGGGCATCCAGGGTGTTCCCATACATCCTCTGAAATCTAGGCAGAGGTTCCCAAACCCCAATTCTTAACTTCTGTGCACTCACAGGCTCAACACCACATGGAAGCTGCCAAAGCTTGAGGTAGCACCCAATGAAGCCACAGCCTGAGCTCCACATTGACCTGTGTCAGCCATGGCTGGAGGGGCTGGGATGCAGGGCACCAAGTGCACACAGCACAGAGACCCTGGGCTGGCCCACAAACCACTTTTTCTTCCTAGGCTTCAGGGCCTATGATGGAGGGGCTGCTGTGAAGACCTTTGAAATGCCCTGGAGACATTTTCCCCATTGTCTTGGGGATTAACATTCAGCTCCCTGTTAGTTACACAAATTGCTGCTGCTAGCTTGAATTTATCCTCAGAAAATGGGATTTTATTTTCTATCACATTGTCAGGCTACAATTTTTTTGAACTTTTAGGTTCTGTTTCCCTTTTAAAACTGAATGCCTTTAGCAGCACCTAAGTTGCCTCTTGAATACTTTGCTGCTTAGAAATTTCTTCCACCAGATACCCTAAATCATCTCTCTCAAGTTCAAAGTTCTACAAATCTCTAGGGCAGAGACAAAATGCTGCCAGTCTCTTTGCTTAAATGTAAGAAGAGTGACCTTTGCTCCAGTTTCCAAGAAGTTCCTCATTTCCATCTGAGACCACCTCAGCCTGGACTTTATTGTCTGTATTTCTATCAGCATTTTGGGCAAAACCATTCAACAAGTCTCTAGGAAGTTCCAAACTTTCCCACATTTTCCTGTCTTCTTCTGAGCCCTCCAAACTTTTCCAACCTTTACCTGTTACCCAGTTCCAACATTGCTTCTACATTTTCAGGTAACTTTTCAGCAGTGCCCCACTCTACTGGTACCAGTTTACTGTATTAGCTTGTTTTCATGTGACTGATAAAGACATACCCAAGACTGGGCAATTTACAAAAGAAAGAGGGATTTAATGCACTTACAGTTCCATGTAGCTAGGGAGGCCTCACAATCATGGCAGAAGGCAAAGAGGAGCAAGTCATGTCTTACATGGTAGGCAGCAGGCAGAAAGAGAGCTTGTGCAGGGAATTCTCCCTTATAAAACCATCAGCTCTCATGAGACTTATTCACTATCACAAGAAAAGCACGGGAGAGACCTGACCCCATGATTCAATTACCTCCCACCAGGTTCCTCCCACAACACATGGGAATTCAAGATGAAATTTGGGTGGGGACACAACCAAACCTTATCAGATACTGTAAAACTTAAGATAATTCTAGAAAGACAGTAGTATGTGCAAACATATAAAGGTAGATAAAATTTTCTACCTGGGCAGGAAGGTAACTTTTACCCTGGTGTCAGAGGATATTACCAGCTCACAGCCTATTTCAGGGATGAAGAGTTGATTCCATGCCCAGTAGGTGACAAAAAATACCTACAAAAACTATAACCATTAGGCCAGGCACAGTGGCTCATGCCTGTAATCCCAGCACTTTGGGAGGCCAAGGTAGGTGGATCATGAGGTCAGGAGATCGAGACCATCCTGGCTAACACGGTGAAACCCCATCTCCACTAAAAAATACAAAAATATTAGCTGGGCATGGTGGCAGGCACCTGTAGTCCTAGCTACTCGGGAGGCTGAGGCAGGAGAATGACGTGAACCTGGGAAGCAGAGCTTGCAGTGAGCTGAGATTGCACCACTGCACTCCAGCCTGGGTGACCGAGAGAGACTCTGTCTCAAAAAAAAAAAAAAAAAAAAACTACAACCACTAGCCTTACTACTGATTGTTTTTTGATTGAAATTTCTTTACTTTGTAATCAAATTTTTTTTTATTTTCCTGTCTATATAGGATTGTGTTTGAGGCTTGACAAAGGTAAGCATGCTAATATATACATCTTAGAGAAATTACATTTCACTATGATAAGCTCAAATGATATATTTTTCAAAAATGTTACCAAAGTCATCTGGATGGGGTATGGTAAATGGGACTAGCTTCTGAAGTCTCTTAGTGCTTTTTCACCCAAGGTACGCTCCAGATGATTACAATATTCTACCTGGACAGGTGAAGATCTTGCTAGATTGTAGGAAGCCCCTAATGGTAACTTAATAAACCTCTTATAACTATGGCATCCTAAAATTCCAAAGTATATATCCTGTAACTGACAAAGTGCCTTTCATAAGCTATATATCTATATCTATTGTTACCAGGAAATCAAACATGTTCTTTTATTTTTGTCTGGTGATAAGATGACCAACAATAGTTCAGGTATACATTCTACCAGGCTAGAAATTCCTGTAGAAGGACTATACCTTTGCACATAGTTCAGGTAGAAAAGTCCTGGAGACATCTCTAGTTAGGTTGGCTGGGGTCAATGTAATGAATAGCCCTTGCTGGCTCTCACTCTTCTGGTCCAGGTGAGAAGAGTAAGGTGAGCCCTATGTAAATCTCATCACATGGAATGGAATTCCTATAGAAAGAAGAATTTGAATAATAGGAAAAAAAAAAACTCTGTGTGCGCACATGTGTGTGTATTTAAACTGGTGGTGGCAGGCTGGAACCAAAAAAAGGCAAATACCCACAATAGTCATCAATACTGTTTGCTTTTGTTAATATTATTTTATTGTTTCATTGTTGATATATGTTCACTATTGTAAATGCACCGAAGTTGGTTCTCAAAGCAAAAAAAAAAAAAAAAAAAAAAAAAAATTTAGTGCAATAAAGATACTTCTGTCTTCCCATTGTATATTTTTCCCATTATAAAAATAGAATAATACCTGTCTTTTCTACTAAGATTTTTTTTTAAATATAGCACTAATTGTGTGTAGCAAATAAATTTGTTCCCTTAATCTGGCAGACATTAAGCCACTCCACAACTCTATAAGTAAGATTGACTAATTACCTAATACTTTTAAAATTGTCTATGAGTTATAGAGACCTTTGTTTCAGGTTTTTTCTTTACCTGTCCACTGATGTCTGCTAATATTAATTAGATCATAATCACTAAATTAATATAGAGTAAAGAAAAATAAAGTGCATAAATAAGAGATATAAATGATATTGCCTTTCTACATATTTTATGTTGTTTTTATCTCAGGCAATGATCTAAAATATTCTTCAAAAGAAAGTGGCTGTATAGCAGTAGAAGCTTTTACTCAAATATTGTAAAGGTTTAATGATTTCAGTAAATCATCATTAATCTTGCTAATGAATTTTCTGCACTTTAAGTGGTAATTGACAATTTTTTAGCTCAATAATGTTTTCATAATTTACCTGTTTTTAACCTGCCCTTCATATTTTTATGCTGCAATGGAATATATTATTTATATAAACCATTTTCTCTTTTTAAAGAGAGTATTAAGGTCATCTGTACTCTCTGGGTGGAATACATGTATCTACTATGTTCAGTTTATTTAAATCTTAGTCTTTTACATTTTAATAATGCTGGTTATTATAGTTTTTCCATTCTAATCCCGAAATATTTGCCGGGGACAATTTTGAATCTGATTTCTATATGTGAATTCATAGCCAATGAATGATTGATTAATTACATTGTTACTATGTTTACTTAATTGACATTTCTCTTAGTTTATGGTGTTTCTCGTTAGAGTTTTCATTTAAGTGGAAACAATCATGTCAATGGATTTTAAGAAAAAAATTTAAGCCACCAAACTAATCTTATTCCTTTCATTATATAGTTAGAGGAAATTCTTTAAGGAATAGTTATGGTTATCTTTTCTTTTTGTCAGTATACTTAGCACATACTATAAATGTTGCAAAAATTATAATCAAAATTTGTCTTTTTTGTTTTGTTGTTAAATATTATGGGTATTGTTTATAATTAATGCATTAGATAGTCCGAGATTTACTTTCCTTCAACATGGCCCAGAAAAAAATAACCAAATATTTCAACAGAAGCATTTCTAAAATAGCTTGATGGCAGTTAACTACTCGTTTATTAAAAATAATTGGATACTAAAAGTTGAACTGCACAGATTTTCCTAATTCTGCTTAGTCTGACTTGTTATTTTTTTCTGCTTCATCAGAACATAATCATTCTGCAAAGTTAGTCAAGTCTGGCAGGCTTTTCATCTTAAGTAAAAAGGTAGAAAAGATAAAAGAAAAATAAAAGGCATATCATCTTAATGGAAGCTGGTTATTAAGAGAAAATGTTCCTTTCTGGGGCCTCAGTTGCAACATGGTATGAAGGGCTCTCAAATCTCTTATGCCTGGAACTTCACAGAGGGATGTTGCCACTATTTAGAACAGCATGAACAAGGTTTAGGATTTCTTCTGGTTGGTGTCTAACAAAATGAACACTAGGGGCATTGACAAAATGCTATGACCTAGGAAAGTTGATATCCCCTTTCAGCTGGCCTGGAGATGGTTTGCAAGTGAAGACGCAAACTATATGATTCTTTTGGTAGAAAGGAATCATTGGTTACTCATATATTCATGAAAGTAGATAGAGAACTAAGTGGTTTGTGGGGTTGCTGCATAAGAAAAGAAATTTGGAAAACAGTTTATTGGACTCCTTTGTGCATGAAGGCAGAATAAAGCATCACACATGCACACAAAACCAAGAAACAATAACAAAAATCCAAAAAGTTTGACTTCCTTTTTTTTTTTTTTTTTTATTTATTATACTTTAAGTTCTAGGGTACATGTGCATAACGTGCAGGTTTGTTACATATGTATACTTGTGCCATGTTGGTGTGCTGCACCCATCAACTCGTCAGCACCCTATGATTAGATAAATAATTAGGTGCAAAGTCTAGCCTCCTTACCTTCCTGCAAGGTTTAAAGATCTTGCATCTCACAATCGTTCATTCACATTTCAAGATATTTGCGTAAGATTGGTTAATCATTTCCACTTGGTTGGCTACAGAGGCTAGTTCTTATTGTATTTGTTCCATTTGATGTTAATTAGTAGATTGGTAAATTCATTTATTTTAAAAAAGATAGTTTTGATTTTTAATTTGCTAATCATTTTCTTCCATGTAGTAGATTTTCTTTTGTCCCAAACAAAAATATGTATTAATACATCTAATTTTATGATTTTTTATTTCTACTGTCTGCCAAAGAGTTTATCATTTCTAGGCACAAAAGTCACAAAAAAAATTACCAAATATTGTTAATACTCTTATATTAAAATATTGGCAAATACTCTGAAGAATCACAAATGAAGTCACTTGAGACCTTAAAGGGTTTCTCAAGAGTCTGATGTTTTTAGCTAATCAAATATGTGAACTGGTAAATTAATCTTATTGCACCACTTTTTGAACAGTCCCCAAATTTCTGATATTCAGCCAGTTGGCCAGTTAATTTGTTACTCCAAGTTCACAATCTCTTAGCTGAGTGGTCTACTGGAAAATACTTGCTTTATTAGGGCATTTGTTTTAATAGAGACCATTAACTTGAATGTATCGGTACAAAATCAGATTGAAAAGTGCTAATATGACATTTTAAAATGTCTATTTCACAAATACTAGTTGAAGCCATGATCAGATCTCATGTTGCCTTTTGCCATTGTCCCTCACCTGGCCTCCCATCTTACACATTTGTTCCTGTCTAATCCATTTGTGAAATAAATACAGAGCTCTTTAAAAATAGAAAACAGATCATGGCACATCACAATTTGAAAGTCCTTTAAGGGTCTTCTGTAATGTTTATAATACAAGTCAGACTCCTTACTTCAGTTCTGCATGGTCTGACTGGCCACCGACCAACTCTCAAGTGCTCTCTTCTGGTGCTCACTCTCACACACATGAGGCTACAGCCTCACCAGTTTTTTTCCAGTCCCTCTAGCCTGCTGGTTCTCTCCTATCCTGGGATCTGAACACTTAACATGCTCTGTCATTTTGATTTTCATTAGCGTTCACAGGATTGGGCTCTTCTCATCCTTAGATTTTGGTTTAATTGTTACCTTCTATGAGGTGCCTTGGGTTACATTGGTGCCTGTCCATCCAATCAATAACAGGTTACTTGCTCCCTTCAGTTATCTTCCAACATGATACTCTGAGATTTTCCATCATGGTACCTGTCACAAATTATAATTAGGATTATAGTTTTTAATACATTTCATGCCTGTTTCCCTCACTTTCAGCAGCTTAGGGGTCAGGGACTATGCCAGTTTTTTTTTGTTCACTATGATGTTACTAAAACATGAACCACAGATATGATTTGAGTACATATTTTATTACATAATAATAAGTTTTACAAACAAATTTCTTCAAAACTTCTTGAAATCTTCATTATTTTACATATAGGTTTCCTACACATATCTGCTCTTGGAACCACCTTTTGAACGAAAAACTCAAGGGATTAATGTTTCTTTGTTTACTCATAGCTTTTCTAAATGGAGATGATTCCCCAAGTGATCCTCTAGCTATATCACACATACACTGCAATGTTTATTGACTTAAGTAATCAAGTTTTCTTTTTTTTTTTTTCTTTTTTTTTTTTTTTTGCTTTATTGGTGCTCTGAGAACAACATAGTTGCTATGGGTAAATATAACAGAAGAATAGCATGACATTTCTCATTTACAAATTCACTTTAGTGATCAGAAATACCTCTGTAAAATCATCAGAAAAGCAGGCACTGTTACCTAGAAATATGTAAATTTATTAATACTATGGTGAATTTGTAAATATATGAAATCCATTCTCTTATACAGGATGTTAAGTCATAAAACAGACACAAATTGGAGTGTGTCATTATCAACAAAAATACTTGTATTTACTCTCAATATTTTTATAGACTTTTTTTGCATTTATAGGCATGTATGTATATGTATTAATATATATGCATGGTGTCATTTCCTCAGCCCCATTTTCTACTTAGTAAAAAAAATGATGCCTTGTTAAAGTTTCTATGTGTGAGGAATAATAGATAGTTTAGAAAACTTTAAAAATGTATTGTGACTTACCTCATATGTACAGAAAATATATATATTTTAAAATAAAAATAGTAAAATGAAAATATATGTATCCACTACTCAGTTTAAGAAATCAGATATTAGCAGTACTATATATATAGATCAATGGTTATCTAATATTTTAGTATCAGAACACTTTGTACTCCAAAAATCATGGACAAGCACAAGGAGCTTTTTGTTTAGGTAGGTTGTATCTATTGATGTTTCAGATGTAAGGCATTATAACTGGGGAATTTTTTAAACATTTAATAATTTAGAAATAATAAATGTACACATTATAGTATATGAAATATCTTTTCCAAAACAATAAAAATGTTTTAGTGACATGGCTTTGTATTTTTACAGTCCTCTTTAATATCTGGTAAATATCTGGCAGATTTTTTTATATTGCTTCTACTCAACCTGTTGTAATATGTTATTAATACTTTGGTTGAAATATATGAAGAAATCCATACTTACATAGACATAACTGGAAAAGAGTGGAATATTTTGAAATAATCATGGATATTTTCAATACTATATCAGAATTCTACTTACTAGTGGTAGCTTCTTAAAGGTTTGGTTGCAATGTGGGACTTGAAACTTTTCACACACCCTTTTGTTAAAACTCACCTGTTTTGCACTTTGAATGAATCTCTTACCCATGTATAATTTGTAAACTTTATGAATTAATCATTTGGGAAATATGGGTTCACTGAGTTATATAATGAGACGACAAAAGTAAAATGTACCAATAACATCTTATTACTAAGATACTTTGGATTTAACAGACTTCCTGAAAATGTATCAGGGACCCTAAGGGGGTTCACAGACCACACTTCGAGAACTGCTGTTTTAGATGCCTTCTGTGTGCCTCACGTCAATCATTTGTTGCTTCCTCTTGCCCAGAGGTAAGCATTATGATTTTGTATTAATAACTTTTTTAATCTTTCTGTGATTTTTGTCACTGTTATCTTAAAACCTCCCATATTGTTTAATTTTTCTCATTTCTGAAACACATATACCCATAAGTATTCTTCTGTAGCTACTTTCATGTAATATTAAAATATTGATGATCTTAAAGTTCTTCAGTAGTACCAATTATATCCTATTTTGAATTATTTTAGAATAAATCTTAATATCTGGTTCTATCTGAATTTTTTCCAAAAAGATGGTCTTATGTCAATCTTGAAATGGATAAGGCTTCCTTTATGGGAAAGCCATATGCAGTAAATTTTTTAAAGTGTTTGGTGATTGAAAAAAATGTATATTCTTGCATTTTGGTATATTCTAAATATATGTCCATTCAATCAAACTTTGTGTTGTATTCTATTCAAATCTCCTTTATTTTTCAGATTTCTGTCTGCTTGGTTGGTGTATCATTTGTTGAGAGAAATTTGATAGATTTTCCAACAGTGATGATGGATTTGTCAATTTCTTGTCTTTGGTCATTTTTTGCTTTATATACTTTGTATACTTAAAGCATACAAATTTTGAATTATAACAATCTAATGATGTCTTTATCTTTTATATTTTGTTCGTCTTTAGTCTATTTTGTCAATTATCAACATAGTCATTCTAATTCACTTTTTATTAGAATTTTTTTGGTGTACGTATATTTTCTTTCGGTGACTTTAATGCTCTTAATATACTTCTGTGTTAAGAGTTTCTGTTACAATTAACATATCCTTGCATGTTTTTCCCTTTCTTTCTCTAAGCAATAAAAATCTTTGTTTTGTGGACCTTTTAGTCTTTTTGCATTCATTTATTTATATTTAAATTTATATTCAGGGCCTTATTATGGGCTTTCTATTTGTCCTTTTCATAAAAAGAGGGAGCACTCCCCCTCCTTTTATGGTATAATTTGGACTGACTGAGGATTCCTGCTTTTTCTTTTCTCACTCTACCTCTCTATGAGTTAGAAATTTTTGTGTCTTTGTCTATAGTTCAGATGGTACTAGCTATGTTAATATGCATACTTAAAAATCTAATCAATGGCTTTACTTTCTTCTCAAATAAGAAAAGCAACATAACAATGTCAATCTATTTTAATCTCACCATTTATATATTATTTTTTATAGTCAACACTTATTCAAATGTACCTATACATTTGCCACTTTCACTGCTTACCATTAATTCTATCTTCAAACTTCCATCTGGCATCATTATCCTCTGCCTGAAATATATTACCTTAGAATTTTATTACTACTGGCAATGGCATTAAAATTTTTATTTATTTTTTGGTCATAAATATTTAAATTTTGTCTTTGTTTCTGAAAGGTAGTTTGTTAGGTGTGAAATTTTAGCATGGTAGAATAATACTTTTCAGCCCACTTGTATTATTCCACTGCCTTCTGCTTTTTATTTTATATCGTGAACTCCTAGGTCTGTCTAGTTGCCACTCACTTGACTTGTCTCTGGCACCTTTTAATAATGTTTCTTGTTTTTCATTTAATAGTTTCACTATGATCTTTATGGGTGTAGATTTGTTTTTACTTACCCTGTTGGGAATTCATTAGGCCTCCTAGATCAAAAGAGTGTTATCTTTCAAGTATTCTGGATAATTGTACCTATTATTCCTGCTATCCTGATTCTTCCCCTTTTCTCTATCATATGCTTAATTCCTCTTAATCTCCCTTTCACACCTTCCTTTCTTCATATGCTGCATTTTCTACAATTTATCTTCCAAATCACTATCTGCTTTTTCTCTCTCCATCGACAGTTTAATTTTGAATATTTTATTTTATAATATTTATACCTTGTATGTTGTTACGTTATGAATCTGGTTGGACATTTTTAATATTTTTATGACTTAAGGGCCTATTTTCAAAAATAAGAGTTATTTTATGCTCTCTGATAATTCTAACATATAAAATCTTTACAACTCAGAGTCTTTTTTTTTTTTTTTTTTTTTTTGGTTGTTTCTGCCAGCTTTCATTTACAGTATCTTGTTTCTGTGTGTTTTATTTCTGACTCTGAATTTTCTACCTATGAGCATCATTTAAATTAAATTGCACTCCACTAAAGGAGATTTTTGTTTATTGGTAGCACTGGGGATGCTACCAATCCATAGCCACTTTAAGTTCTCCCTTTGAAGGTTGCTGTTTTTTTCTTTCCCCAGTCCAAACAAGTGCTGTCTATTCGGATTCAAAATTTGTATGTGGACAGTTTGCAGTTATAAATTCTTAGAAGACTTTTACCCGCTCAGTACAAAGTCAGGACTGGAAAATTTCCTCATTGTCTAAATTTTATGAGTGGGTTTTATATTTTAGTTGTCATTCACTCTTGCTCTATATGTAGCCTTTTAGGTTTCAAGCTTTATGTTGGAGGTCTCCTCAAAGATGTTCTACATATACCCTGAGTCTCTGGATCTTGGCAGAAAGCACGAAGGACAATATTAGCATTGACATCTGATGAGTTTTCAGAGTACCTTTATGAATTTTGGTTTTGGACTCTTCAGTTTCCCTATTTTCATGCAAAATAAGCAATACATTTAAAATGTATTTTATCCAGCATTTTTGTTGTTTTTATTTGGAGAATCTTTCAAGCTAAGCAATTTACTTCTAGGAAAAAAAGCAACTTTTGAAAAATGTTTTTACATTTTTTGAAACAAAAATTGTTTTCCAAAAATGTAGAGGAATAAAAGAACATGAACTTTGACAGAAGTGAGGCTAATTAGTGTTTGAGTATTATTAATCATGCATTTGTATAAGGAATCTTAATTTTGTGTTTGGAATTTAAAAGGAGGAAGCAATTAGAAAAAGCATTTATGATAGAGTTAAGCTCTTGCAGTGGGAAAACTGTGTCAGTGCAATATAATACAATTTTTTTTTTAAATTAAGATAAAAGCTAGGCCTTCATTTGAATGTGTTCCCAAAAATTTCATGTGTTGGGAACTTAATTGCCATTGTAACAGCATTAAGAGGTAGGGCCTTTTAGAGGTGATTAGGCCATGAGGGCTTTACCCTCAGGAAGGCATTAATGCCATTATTGTCAGAGTGGGTTAGTTATGGGAGTGAATTCCTGATACAAAGAATGAGTTCAGCCTGATCTCCTCTCTGTTTGTGTACTCACTTCTGTCTTCTGCTATGGGATGACCGCCATCAGATGCCAGCACCCTGCTCTTGGACTTCTCAGCCTCCAGAAATACGAGCCAAAAAACTTCAATTCTTTATGACTACCCCATATGTGGCATTCTGTTACAGCAGAAGAAAATGGAGTAAAATAGGTTATAGTTCTTTGCACTAGCACTAGCTAGAATAAAATAGAAGTAAATTGTATTCCCATTTTGGTAGCTTTTTTGTTGTGTCAACTTGGCTAGGCTATATAGTCTCTTCAATTATTCAATTAAACACTAATCTAGTTGTTGCTATGAAAAGATTTTGCAGATGTAATCAAAGCCCCTAATCAGGTATCATTCAGTAAAGAAGAAGGGTGGACCTGACTGAATCAGCTGGAAGCCCTTAAAAGCAGTGCTGAGGGGATAAAGAGAGGGAAAATAAGAGATGAAATTCTACCTGTGGATGACAGTGTCCGCCTGTGCCTACTGTCAGTGGATTCAAGCCTACTGTGATCTTTTCTTTCTGACTGCCTATCTTATAAATTTCAGGCTTACCTAGCCAGCCCTACAAGGTGTAAGCCAATGCCGTGTAATAAATAGCACACTCCTTCTAACTGCCAACCAATATATATTAAACTGCTGGTTTGGCTTCTCTGATTAAACACTGACTGATACACCCACCTAGAGTAATTTTTCCAAAACATTTTGTAACCATGTTTCTAACAATTTCATTTTAAAGAAATATTCTCCAACTTCTAATGATCTGGCAACTTCTGTTTGCCAAGAACTAGAGAGTTATAAGCAGCTGATAATATTAGCAGATTATTCGTGATAAGATTAGGCTTCGTGTCTCCACACAAATCTCATCTTGAATTGCAATCCCCATAATCTCTATAATCTCCATTTGTGAAGGGAGAGACCAGGTAGGGGCAACTGAATTATGGGGGCAGTTTCCCCCATGTGTTTAATGGTAGTGAATGAGTTCTCATGAGATCTGATAATTTTGTAAGGGGCCCTACCCCTTCGCTCAGCACTCCTCCTTCCTGCCACCTTGTGAAGAAGGTGCTTTGTGTGTCTTTCGCCTTCTGCCATGATGGTGTGTTCCTGGGACCTCCCAGCCATGCTAAACTGTGAGTCAGTTAAACCTCTTTCCTTTGTAAATTATCCAATCTCGGGCAGTTCTTTATAGTAGTATGAAAACAGACTAATATAATTTGAGAAAAGACCTTGCCTCTCATTAAAAAGAAAAAAAAATAGAAAAGGTATGTAGAAACTGATATATAGATTCCTAGAAGAGAAGAATATTCACTTGTGCTTTTGCTTCCTGTCAGTGTTTGTCATAATAAGGATAACTAAAATTTACTGAATTCTTTCCAGAAGCACTATCATCACCAAGTGCCAGAGCACTATACTTTCCTTGTTCTCCTAACTCGTGGGAGGCTCTTTCAAAATCTCCTTTTCTGCTGTATTCTCTCTTCTTGGATCTTTTAATGTTGAAGTAGTGAAAATTTTAACAGTTTGTCCTCTTGTTACTTTTTATCTACTACTGTAGTGATCTCATCCAGGTTCGTGATTTAAATAGTGTCTCTATACTGGTGACTCCAAATTTAAATCTCATCAAGGAGTCTTTGAGACTTATGTTTACAACTGCCTAATCAGCATCTCCTCTTGGCTATCTAGTGGGCACCACAACAGTTCCAATATATACTCCCCATCTCCATTGTCCACACCCCAAAACCTGCTCATTCTGAGGTCTTTATTACCTCAGTTATTGATAACATTTTTCCTTCCAGGTAGCCAAGTCAGAAAGCTTCAGTCAACCTGACTCTCCTCTCTCACTCACATCCCACCTCCATCCAACACCCCAGACAATTCTCTTGTCTCTATCTTTAGAATAATCTGGACTCTGAAGGCAGTGTTCACCGCCCTTGCTGCTTCCATTCAGATCCAAACTGACAATTATCTTTCTCCTGGGTTATGTCAATAGTTTCTCATCTGGTCTCCCTGCTTCTACCTTTGCTTCCTCATATTAGTCTACTGTCTATCCTGTGGCCAGAGCAATCCTTTTAAATGGTCAGATCATGCCAGGTGAAGTGGCTCCTGCCTGCAATCTCAGGTACTTGGGAGACTGAGGCAGGAGGATCACTGGAACCCAGGAGTTCAAGGCTGCAGTGAACTATGACTACACTTCAGGCTGGGTGACAGCAAGACATCTTTCCTTCACTTCTCCAAAAAGTCAGATCATGTCATCTTATATTCAGAATCTTGAACTGGCTTCTCATCTTACTCAGAGTAAGAGCCAAATCCTTCCAGTGGCATCCAAGGTTCTTATATGACATGCACCCCCTACCACACTCCATTTTCTTTGGAGACAGAACTTTAGAAGACTTTTCTTTTTCCTAAACTACATTATTTCTTTTAAGGAAAAATTTAAAATTAAGAATAAATCTTTGGTTACTGGTAAATAACATTTTAGGTATGTTAATAAATTGGGGTTGAATTGCCATTACATGATTTTTAGACACTGGCTTAAAATTCTGCACCTAGAATTCAGAGAATGTTTCACTGGTATGAAGATAGCAACATAAAAACTTAAAAAAAGATCCTCTTCAGTTTAATGACCTGGCTGCCTCTAATAATTTACTGAAATGAGTTGGCTAGTAAGCAATACTTGAGAAAATAGAGACAACAAGTATAGAGAAAACTGTTTTCTGAAATAACTATAATAGAAAGAAGAGAGTAAAACCGAAAACTGGATGAAGATGTGAGAATCAAGGAAATGCTTTCATTTTTTAAGATGTAAAGAAAATTAACCATGCTTAAATATCATTAGAAATGGTACAAATGAGATATGAGTTGAATGTACATAAGAAAGAAGGGTTATTTGATGCTGTAAAACTCTTAGTTTGTCAGGATGATGTAGGATCCTGGGCAATAGTGAAATAATTGTCCTTTATTTGTGTGTGTTGGGGTAGGACACTCTCCATAAAGGAAAAAGAGAAGCTAGAGAGGATGCACGCAGATGTTAGGTGGAGTTGGAGGTTTAAGGGCACCTGGGACTTAATGTCTCAATGCCCATAATGACAAGCATAGATTTTGAATTTAATCTTCTAGTTTTGTGTGTGTTCATCAGCACATACTGTCACTGAGTCTCTATATCAGAATTTATTTAAAAGAAATATTTCAAGTAATTAATTCAAATATATTGATATTTTTCTAGGTACTAGTTGCATAATTTTAATCTCAAAGGGGAGTAGGTAGTTCAAGGTTAAAAAGCCATCACTGAGAGATTATGTCTTCCTTTCTGTGGTATCTCGTCCTATAGCCTATTTTTACATTCAACATGGCATAAAAACTATAAAAATTGAGTAATTGGGTCATGAGAGTAAAGTGTGCCCTCATTTTCTTCATTCCCTTTTGTTTCCCTTCCTAGCTTTTGTGTTGAGTTCTAAAGACTGTGAACTCTTCTGGGTTTAAGATGATATATAATTGATTATTATTGCTTGGGAGATAGTTACTAGAAAAGGGAGGAGGTGGAATTTATGAATGGCTGATAATGTTCTATTTCTACACTTGAGTGCTAATTACACAGGTGTGTTTACTTTGTGGAAAGTTATTGAATGGTATGCCATGATATTTTGTGTACTTTTATATGCATATAGAAATACAGACATACAAGAACTAATAGTCCATAATATACATCCTATATGTAAGTATATAGTGAAAATATAAATATCTTCATAATCAGTGTCATACTAGAAGTATTTATAGGATGGCATCAGATTACTCTATTGAAACTGCTATTTTAAATGTCTCCAATCATTTAATCATCAACCACAATGGCTTATTTTGAGTAAATATTGTCCATAAGCTTTCTGATCACCAAATGCTGTATTTCTTTGGATCCTAGACTATAGTCTTCTATGTCTATATATAGCCCAATATATCTTATCTTTTGTTTCTACCCTGGAAGAACCTTTCCTGAAGGTTTAACTGTCATTGCTGCTTGGATGACTCCTAGCACTGTCTTTGTCATCTTGCTCTCTTTACTATGCCTCAGATCAAAATTCAAAGCTGCCAGCTGACCATATCTACAAGTAATGAAAATGCATCTCATTCTTTCTCCTTGTACATTTGGGTAAATTATCAATTGATCAGTTTTTATTATGTGAAGCTTGTGCCTTTCTTTGGTAAAAGTGATATATTTTAGTAAGCACTTAGGAAATGTTAGTTTTTCATGAAAATTTTGCCATCATCAAACTTTGTTCCATTGCTTAATAGCCAATTTCAGAGGACCAAATGTCTTAACAGACAATTTCAGGGACCAAATGTTAGTGGTAGGAAGTGATTGTAAGTGTATGTCATTATCAAGTTTTTATACTTTTAAAGTGTAAAAATGTTAGAATTTTTGGACTTTTATTATAGAGGTCCATCACATTTGTTTTACATATTAAGAACTATAGGTATTTGAGTATAGTTTTTCCTTTTCTCTTCATTACTTTTAATAAATAGTATCCTGTTCAGGGATTTCCTATTTTTCATGCCCTGAGTATCATCTTGATTTCTAGAAAATTGTAAGCTGATAAATAAATGCTAAAATTATCTCTCCTACTTACCTTAGTTTTGAAGGTGACAAAGTCAGCATTGCTGAAAATCTGAGATGACTTCTGATGATTTTATGAAAAAAAAAATGAGTCTGCAGCATCCTCTTGCCTATTACAGTTCCATGTGCATTTAAAACAAAATGAAAATATATTTCATAAAGACAACACAAAGACAAGAAAACACTTTATTTTTGTTTTAGGGGATGTTAAAGAGAACAACATTGTAGGTACTTTCAAGGTCTCTATGATCATTTTAAAAATAATACGAAACGTAAATACAGAAAACAATTATGTCTTGTTGAGATTACAGGAAAAAATATTAAGGTTTATCTTGTGTTTGGTTATCATAATATGGTTACCATCACTACCTAGGCTTTGGTATTAAATACTACAGTTTTATATTACATACTACCCAGAAATATAAATTAAGCAATTTCTTTTTGGAAAAATATTTATACAAACTAGGTCAAGGTTATTACATAGTATTTGAATGAGACATCTAATATTATACTTAAGGTACCATATTATGTGCTGTAGATTAAATATACCTTGAGGAAGAAATAAAGCTTTAGAAAGAAAGGAAAAGAATAACAGTAGTAATGGCTTGAAAAAAAAGATTCATAGCTTTTATAGACAGTAGGTTAGGTTAAACCTGAAAGTAGCTAAATATATTCTCAATATGAGGCTGGGACTTGGGACTAGAAATGGTAGACAATGTCCAGTGTAGGTATGAGAAGTCTAATATGCTGACTGAAGAATAGTTCCTGAAGAGTGTGGTCTCACTGCAGGTATTAGTTTAGTATTGGGGAGATATAGGAATGCTAAGAGATAGCTGGGCAGGTAGGCAGATGAGAAAAGCACATTACAGGAGTATTCAGTATTAAGTGACATAGGCATATGGGTGTCACTTGTCTATAGATTGCTCTTTCCAATATTGAACTTAAATTCAAGAATCGTACTTACTTAGAAAAGTTTGCACAATAACGAGGCAGAGTCCTGGTATGGAAAGACATAGAATAATGGGAAGGTATTTACTAAGACAGGGCCTCCTTGGCAATTAGCTGGGAACTGAATTATTGAAGCTAGAGTGTATTCCTATAATGTGAGGTCAAAATAAAACTGAAAACTTCAGTTGATTTTATAATGAATTGTCTACTAAATTAAATTTTATCTTGTAATGACATATACTAAATCTAAAGCCTGAGGCAGGGGTGAGTTTGGATCAGGTATCTCTAGCTGTAGACAGAAGAAAGGTATAATAGGGTCAGGATACCTGAAAAGGTTCTTATACACCTTTTTACTAGACCTTTTATATTTAAACATCACATGACGGTAGAGAAAACAAAACCAACATAAGAGAATAAACCCAACCTCATTATCTACATACTTTGAAAGAGATATAAAAGCATTACAGATTTTAATTTACCCCGATTAAGCTAAACATTTTAATACAACTACTCATTTCCTTTAAAAATGATCAGCTGTTTGCTAGGTAATTTTTGGTGTATTAGACGAAATTCCCATTTGCAATATAGCTGTAGGAACAAAAATGATACAGGGAATAATAATGAAATAAAATCAATAACATAGTAATTCGTGTGTCATTTATCTGTGTATAGGCCACTGGTTCTTGGTTTTAGTATTTACATGATTATGTCTATTAGGGAGTATGTATACACAGTCATACACATGCACATATATTCATGGAGACATAGCTTCTTATAAACAACAGTTTTTTTCTTAAGAGTTGGAGCTCAATTTATTCCACTTGGGTAGCATTTAAGAATTCTAAGAAATCAGTTCATTAGTTTTATGCTATTTAACTACTTTCTTTTAAAATGATAAATATAAAATAAGCCTAGGAAATAAGCACAGAAAATGGTCTCAAATGTGACAAAAGCAATAGATCTTAAAGGTCAAAAGACTTCAAAAGTATAATTCTCAAGAGACAATGACAAGGACAAGTGGGTAACAAAAATCATAAAGTTATCCCTCATTACATTCAGCACCCTAAAATGACATAGAAAGCCTCATTCCAAGAGCATAAAAGGCAAACAGTGTTTGGAAAGAAGAAAAAATACATTATATCAGAAGTCTTGCCTTTCCTTAATCAGTGGTAAGTATACGATGTTTACATATAATATCAATATATTGTATTTGTATTCTGGTACAAATGCATTCTATTGATGATATTACAGAAAACATTAGAAACAGAAAACCTTAGAAAAGGTTTTCTGTAATATCATCTCCTGAGTAAGCCTCTAGAGCATAAACGAAGAGAAGCAACTGTATTAGTGCTATCACCCTGAAAGGTGAATGGGCTGCCATTTCCAATATTGTTGCCACTAAGTTATGTAGCTGAGTGCCAAGATCCATGGGCATTGTCATTCACTGATAGGATTATATACTGCCATAAAAAGACTCATAATGATGGCACAAGGCAATCTCTTCAAGATTAGGTTTCTGTCAAGACCATAATTCTTACTAAATTGGCCTGAGAAATTATAGTCCACCAAGTTCTAGATAAAGTAATAATTATGGTCAGTAAAGTATATAGAAAAGTTACAGCATTATTGCTGAATATACACACAAAAAAAAGCTTGTTTAATTAGGTAACAGTAGAAGAAGTCATGCTTGAAATTTTAATGAGAACCATTATTAGAAACTTTTGGCGTTTGGCCAAACCAGGTCAAGTCTAACCTGAAGAATGACTTTTAGAGACGAATGAAGAAGACTTTAGTCACAAGGTAGAAGAAACTGAAAGTAGAAACATGGCTCTTGTATTTCCAAATGAGGTAGGCTGTATTATCTATTCATTTTCCCTTCTCCCTTTATTTTGGATTAATGGCATCCATGGTCTCTCCATCAACTCAACAAGTGCACAAAAAGCTAGGAGTTATTTCTGGAGCCAGATTTCTTGATTGTTTCCCTAGATGGTATAGCTGTGAAGCTACACTGTAGAATAATCAATACTAACCCCCCATATCAATGTCTTAATCTATCAATTTTTTTCTTAAGTCTGTTGTGTGTTTCAGTGATCCTCCAAGCAAGCTGTTCTCCATACTCAGTGATCTATGCTACTTAACCTTTTGGCTCTGCCATCTTATACAAAGACAAGTGATTACTACCACTTAAAAGTGGCACATGCCTTATCTGCTTATATTTCTTGTTGAGTCCCCATGTTCATACCGAATATATTAGAAGAGAGGAAGAACAACTCTTTTGTGTACTTGGAGGTAGAGAGGAAAACTGAGTATTAGGGAATAGCTTTAATGTTCACAATAGGCATATACTGGATAGTGTTAGCAATTTCCTCATTAAGGAGATGGCTGTTGTTCACACTGCTCATTTAATTTACCTTCCTTGAAAAACACAATTCTAGGCCGGGCGCGGTGGCTCAAGCCTGTAATCCCAGCACTTTGGGAGGCCAAGACGGGTGGATCATGAGGTCAGGAGATCGAGACCATCCTGGCTAACACGGTGAAACCCCGTCTCTACTAAAAAATACAAAAAACTAGCCGGGCGAGGTGGCGGGCGCCTGTAGTCCCAGCTACTCGGGAGGCTGAGGCAGGAGAATGGCATAAACCAGGAAGGTGGAGCTTGCAGTGAGTTGAGATCCGGCCACTGCACTCCAGCCCGGGCAACCGAGAAAGACTCCGTCTCAAAAAAAAAAAGAAAGAAAAAGAAAGAAAGAAAGAAAAACACAATTCTAAGATTTTTCCATTCATTCCCACAAATTTCTATTTAAGAGAGATGGAAACTCTGACTTCCCATAGAATATATAATACAAACAACTTTTTTTCTAGATATTTTCAAAGTCTAGAATTAGAAAAAGTTCAAAGTAAAATTACAGGAAGTCACCAAAAATATTGCTTGCTATTTTGGAAATAGAAAGGAAATAGAGGATTATTATGATTTACAGAACCAATTAATACATACACCATTGTTCTTTAGATACTATGTTAATATTATATACAAGACTATGCCAAAGTAAAAAGCCAACAACTCTCGGAAGCTTAACAGAATGACATTTTATTTCTAAGATATACAGCTGGGAAAAACCTAAATGTATATTGTTTAGGAGAAAAAAAAGTAATGAGATCTTTGTAAAACATAAGATTATCAGGCTTAATTCTTCCCCTTCCCACTGTATTTACTTACCACAAACAGTTTTTGTTTTCCTTGGCAAAAATAATTTGCAAATCCAACTTCGTGATATGAAAGCTTAGGCATACTCGATTTATTTTAGAATTATTTATTTGTCTAGTCAACAAATTTTTAAGACTTTGAAAATTAATGTTTTCTATTCATGTTTTATTTCTTTTTTAATAAGCTATCTTTAAACACTAATCATTGCAGCATGAATAGAAGTAGTTATTGTCTAGGAAAATGGATATGATACAGATATTGACTTTTGTTGCAGTGAACATAGAGATTTATCGACCTGAAGATAAGGTCAATATTTTCCTTGAGAGACAATATCTCTAGATGTTCAACAAAATATAAAGTAAATATTTGTATTAATACCTATGTTTTGAATGCCTATTCAAAAATCTCTATAAACATTTCTCTATAATTGAATTTCATGATCTTTGAAAAGTGTGTAATTTTAAATATACTTTGAAACAAAGTTTGAAGCTAAGAACAAAATAAACAGAAGTGAATACTTCAAAATATATTGGCCTGTATTTTGTAACAGTCTCTTTTGAAAAAAAAAAAAAAAATGGCATTTCCTTTGAAATGTATAAACTTTAAAAAGTATGTGATTAATGTATAATTTATTTTGTAATTAATGAGTAACTGGTTTAATTAACTAAACAAGTAACTGATTGGTTAACACCATCACACAAAAGTACATTTTAACACCTACTATGCATACATAATAAACCTAGAACTCTAAGTATATAAGCAAAATTTTGCTTCTCCTTGATTCTGATTGCCATTTTCTTTTCTCTTTGGACTTCTAAGCATTTCTTTGCAAATGTTTCATCAGCATTTTAAATATAGTCCTCATACTCTTACTATGGTGCTTTTTCTTAGGCACAAAGGTTTCATTAGCAAAGTGCATAATTGGAGTGCCTCATCCATTAAGAGATACCGGTTATGTATAGACTACATAGTATTAATTTCAGAGACAAACTTTCTAGAAAGGACTTGCAATTATCAAAACAAAACTAAGTAACTTCCACCAAATGTCTCTCCCTGACAATTTTCTGTCACTGGTTTATCTACCTTCCAAATCACCTGGGCTAATCATCGTAAAGTTCATTGACTTTTCTTTGTCCTAATCCTCTATTTTTAATTCACAACGAATGTCTAAGCCCATGGAATTAACTTGATCCTCCTCTCCTGTCATTGAAATAGTCAACGGCTTATTTTATT
The DNA here is from genome assembly GCF_002776525.5 of Piliocolobus tephrosceles. Taxonomy (NCBI): domain Eukaryota; kingdom Metazoa; phylum Chordata; class Mammalia; order Primates; family Cercopithecidae; genus Piliocolobus; species Piliocolobus tephrosceles. The sequence continues at coordinate 69,568,336 of NC_045444.1, read as the reverse complement.
TTTTTATAGTTTGTTATTTTATTGTAAATTCTTGGTAAACAACTTAGAAACTCTTTTTTTTTTCCTTTAAAAATCCACTTGTAACTTCTGCTAATGGAGTGTATATTCAGGGCAAATTGCATCTATGTTCCTGGGTTGCGATCCTCACACTTGGAAGATTGCAAATAAACTCCCTACATATATAAACTTTGCTGTGGCTTCTTCAATTTAGGTTGGTATATCTGGCATAAGTCAATCGGATTCAAAGTGACTTGACCTGACACCTGGTGCTTCCCTCTGAAAGTACACTTTGTACTAGCACAAACTCTGCCTTCAGAAGACCCCCTGGATGTTTCAGGTGAGTTGTCCTGAATTCAGACCACTCACTCTTTGGTTAAAGGCCTAGATTTTATATGGGCTTATATATATATATTATATAATATATATATAATTTAAGTTCTGGGGTACATGTGCAGAACATTCAGGTTTGTTACATAGGTATACACGTGCCATGGTGGTTTGCTATACCCATCAACCCATCATCTACATTAGGTATTTCTCCTAATACTATCCCTCCCACCTCTGACAGGCCCTGGTGTGTGACGTTCCTGTCCCTGTGTCCATGTGTTCTCTTTGTATAATTCCCACTTATGAGTGAGAACATGTATGTTTGGTTTTCTGTTCTTAGGTTAGTTTGCTGAGAATAATGGTTTCCAGCTTCATCCATGTCCCTGTAAAGGGCATGAACTCATCCTTTTTTATGGCAGCATAGTATTCCATGGTGTATATGTGCCACATTTTCTTTATCCAGTCTATCATTGAAGGACATTTGGGTTGGTTCCAAGTCTTTGCTATTGTGAATAGTGCTGCAATAAACATACATGTGCATGTGTCTTTATAGTAGAATGATTTATAATCCTTTCGGTATATACCCAGTAATGGGATTGCTGGGTCAAATGGTATTTCTGATTCTAGATCCTTGAGGAATTGCCACAAAGTGTTCCACGATGGTTGAACTAATTTACACTCCCACCAACAGTGTAAAAGCATTCCTATTACCCCACATCCTCTCCAGCATCTGTTGTTTCCTCACTTTTTAATGATCACCAATCTAACTGGCATGAGATGGTATCTCATTGTGGTTTTGATTTGCATTTCTCTAATGACCAGTGATGATGAGCTTTTTAAAATATGTTTGTTGGCTGCATAAATGTCATCTTTTGAGAAGTGACTGTTCATATCGTTTGCCTACTTTTTGATGGGATTGTTTTTTGCTGGTAAATTTGTTCAAGTTCTTGTAGAGTCTGGATATGAGCCCTTTGTCAGATTGCAAAAATGTTCTCCCATTCCGTAGGTTGTTTGTTCACTCTGATGATAGTTTGTTGTGCTATGCAGAACCTCTTTAGATTAATTAGATCCCATTTGTCAATTCTGAGTTTTGTTGCCCCGTTGCTTTTGGTGTGTTAGTCATGAAGTCGTTGCCCATGCCTATGTCCTGAATGGTATTGCCTAGATTTTCTTCTACGGTTTTTATGGTTTTAGGTCTTATGTTTAAGTCTCTAATCCATCTTGAGTTAATTTTTGTATCAGGTGTAAGGAAGGGGTCCAGTTTCAGTTTTCTGCATATGGCTAGCCAGTTTTCCCAATACCATTTATTAAATAGGGAATCCTTTCCCCATTGCTTGTTTTCGTCAGGTTTGTCAAAGATCAAATGGTTGTAGATGTGTGGTGTTATTTCTGAGGCCTCTATTCTGTTCCATTGGTCTATATATCTGTTTTGGTACCATACCAGTAGCCTGCTGTTTTGGTTACTGTAGCCTTTTAGTATAATTTGAAGTCAAGTAGTGTGATGCCTCCATATTTGTTCTTTTTGCTTAGGATTGTCTTGGCTACACAGGCTCCCTTTTGGTTCCATATGAAATTTAAAGTAGTTTTTTCTAATTCTGTGAAGAAACTCAGTGGTAGCTTGATGGGGATAGTATTGAATCTATAAATTCCTTTGGGCAGTATGGCCATTTTCATGATGTTGATTCTTCCTATCCATAAGCATAGAATGTTTTTCCATTTGTTTGTGTCCTCTCTTATTTCCTTGAGCAGTGGTTTGTAGTTCTCCTTGAAGAGGTCCTTCACATCTGGTGTAAGTTTTATTCCTAGATATTTTATTCTCTTTGTAGCAATTGTGAATGGAAGTTCACTAATGATTTGGCTCTCTGTTTGTCTATTATTGGTGTATAAGAATGCTTGTGATTTTTGCACGATTTTTTATCCTGAGACTTTGCTGAAGTTGCTTATCAGCTTAAGGAGATTTTGGGCTGATATGATGGGGTTTTCTAAATATACAATCATGTCATCTGCAAATGACTTCCTCTCTTCCTATTTTGATACCCTTATTTCTTTATCTTTCCTGATTTCCCTGGCCAGAACTTCCAATACTATGTTGAATAGGAGTGGTGAGAGAGGGCATCCATGTATTGTGCTGGTTTTCAAAGGGAATGCTTCTAGTTTTTGCCCTTTCCATGTGATGTTTGCTGTAGGTTTGTCATACATAGCTCTTATTATTTTGAGAAGATACATTTCATCTATACCTAGTTTATCGAGAGTTTTTAGCATGAAGGTTGTTGAATTTTGTCGAAGGTCTTTTCTGCATCTATTGAGATAATCACGTGGTTTTTGTCATTGGTTCTGTTTATGTGATGGATTATATTTATTGATTTGTGTATGTTGAACCAGCCTTGCATCCCAGTGATGAAGCACACTTGACCATGGCAGATAAGCTTTTTAATATGCTGTTGGATTTGGTTTGCCAGTATTTTATTGAGGATTTTCCCATCAATGTTCATCAGGGATATTGGCCTGAAATTTTCTTTTTTTGTTATGTCTCTGCCAGGTTTTAGTATCAGGATGATGCAGGCCTCATAAAATGAGTTAGGGAGGAGTTCCTCTTTTTCTGTTGTTTGGAATAGTTTCAGAAGGAATGGTACCAGCTCCTCTTTGTCCCTCTGGTAGAATTCAGCTGTGAATCTGTCTGGTCCTGGATTTTTTTAGTTGGTAGGCTGTTAATTACTACCTCAATTTCAGATCTTGTTATTGGTCTATTCAGGGATTTGACTTCTTCCTGATTTAGTCTTGGGAGGTTGCATGTGTCCAGGAATTTATCCCTTTCTTCTAGATTTTCTAGTTTATTTGCACAGAGGTGTTTATAATATTCTCTGATGGTAGTTTGTATTTCTGTGGGATCAGTGGTGATAGCCCTTTTATCATTTTTTTGTTGTGTCTATTTGATTCTTCTCTCTTTTCTTTATTAGTCTTCCTAGTTGTCTATTTTGTTGATCTTTTCAAAAACCAGCTCCTGGTTTCATTGAATTTTTGAAAGGTTTTTTTTTGTGTGTCTCTATCTCCTTCAGTTTTGCTCTGATCTTAGTTATTTCTTGTCTTCTGCTAGCTTTTGAATTTGTTTGCTCTTGCTTCTCTAGTTATTTTAATTGTGATATTAGGGTGTCGACTTAAGATCTTTTCTACTTTCTCTTGTGGGCTTTTAGTGCTATAAATTTCCCTCTACATACTGCTTTAAAGGTGTCCCAGAGATTCTGGTACATTGTGTCTTTGTTCTCATGGGTTTCAAATAACTTCTTTATTTTTACCTTAATTTCATTATTTATGCAGTAGTGATTGAGGAGCAGGTTGTTCAGTTTTGATGTAGTTCTGTGGTTTTAAGTGAGTTTCTTGATACTGAGTTCTAATTTGATTGCACTGTGGTCTGAGAGACTGTTTGTTATAATTTCTGTTCTTTTACATTTGCTGAGGAGTGCTTTACTTCCAACTATGTGGTCAATTTTGGAATAAGTGTGATGTGGTGCTGAGAAGAATGTATATTCTGTTGATTTGGGGTTGAGAGTTCTGTCAGTGTCTATCAGATCCACTTGGTCCAGAGCTGAATTCAAGTCCTGAATATTCTTCTTAATTTTCTCTCTCCTTGATCTAATATTGACAGTGGGGTGTTAAAGTCTGCCACCTTATTGTGTGAGAGTCTAAGTCTCTGCGTAGGTCTCTAAGAACTTGCTGTATAACTCTCGGTGCTCCTGTATTGGATGCATATGTATTTGGGATAGTTAGCTCTTCTTGTTGAATTGATCTCTTTACTGTTATTTAATGCCCTTCTTTGTCTCTCTTGATCTTTGTTGGTTTAAAGTCTGTTTTATCAGAGACTAGGTTAGCAACCCCTGCTTTTTCTCTCTCTCTCTCTCTTTCCATTTGCTTGGTAAATATTCCTCCACCCATTTATTTTGAGCCTATGTGTGTCTCTGCATGTGAGATGGGTCTCCTGAATACAGCACACTGATGGGTCTTGACTCTTTATCCAATTTGCCAGTCTGTGTATTTTAATTGGGGCCTTTAGCCCGTTTACATTTAAGGTTAATAGTGTTATGTGTGAATTTGATCCTGTCATTATGTTGCTAGCTAGTTATTTTGCCCATTAATTGATGCAGTTTCTTCATAGTGTCAATTGTCTTTACAATTTGGTATATTTTTGCAGTGGCTGGTACTGGTTGTTCTTTTCCATATTTAGTGCTTCCTTCAGGAGCTCTTGTAAGGCAGGCCTGGTGGTGACAAAATCTCTCAGCATTTGCTTGTCTGTAAAGGATTTTATTTCTCCTTCACTTATGAAGCTTAGTTTGGCTGGATAGGAAATTCTGGGTTGAAAATTCTTTAAGAATGCTGAATATTGGCCCCCACTCTCTTCTGGCTTATAGGGTTTCTGCAGAGAGATCTGCTGTTAGTTTGATGGGCCTCTCTTTATGGGTAAACCCGACCTTTCTCTCTGGCTGCCCTTAACGTTTTTTCCTTCATTTCAACCTTGGTGAATCTAATGAATATGTGTCCTGGGGTTGCTCTTCTTGAGGAGTATCTTTGTGGTGTTCTCTGTATTTCTTGAATTTCAATGTTGGCCTGTCTTGCTAGGTTGGGGATGTTTTCCTGGATAATATCCTGAAAAGTGTTTTCCACCTTGGATGCATTTTCCCTGTCACTTTCAGGTACACCAATCAAACATAGGTTTGGTCTCCACATAGTCCCATATTTCTGAGGCTTTGTTCATTTTTTCTCTAATCTGGTCTTCATGCTTTATTTCATTTAGCTGATCTTCAATCTCTGATATCCTTTCTTCCACTTGATCAATTCGGCTATTGATACTTGTGTATGTTTCATGATGTTCTCGTGCTGTGTTGTTCAGCTCCATCAGGTCATTTATGTTTTTCTCTCAACTGGTTATTCTCATCAGCCATTCGTCTAACATTTTTTCAAGGCTCTTAGCTTCCTTGCATTGGGTTAGAACACACTCCTTTAGCTCAGAGGAATTCATTATTACCCACTTTCTGAAGTCTGCTTCTGTCAATTTGTCAAATTCATTTTTTGTCCAGTTTTGTTCCCTTGCTGGCAAGGAGTTGTGATCTTTTGGAGGAGAAGAGGAATTCTGGTTTTTGGATATTTCAGCCTTTTTGTGCTGGTTTCTCCCCATCTTTGTGGATTCATCTACCTTTGGTCTTTGATGTTGGTGGCCTTCAGATGTTCAGATGGGGTTTCTGTGTGGACATCCTTTTTGTTGATGTTGATACTATTCCTTTCTGTTTGTTAGTTTTCCTTCTAACAGACCCCTCTGCTGCAGGTCTGTTGGAGTTTACTGGAGGTCCACTCCAGACCCTGTTTGCCTAGGTATCACCAGTGGAGGCTGCAGAACAGCAAAGATTGCTGCCTGTTCCCTCCCCTGGAAGCTTCATCCCAGAGGGGAACCTGACAGATGCCAGTCAGAGCTCTCTTGTGTGATATGTCTGTCAACCTCTGCTGGGAGGTGTCCCTCATCAGGAGGCACGGGGGTCCAGGACCCACTTGAGGAGGCAGTCTATCCCTCAGCAGAGCTCGAGTGCTGTGCTGGGAGAACTGCTGCTCTCTTCAGAGCTGGCAGGCAGGAATGTTTAAGTCTGCTAAAGCTGTGCCCACAGCCACCCCTTCCCCTGGGTGCTCTGCCCCAGGGAGATAGGGGTTTTATCTATAAGCCGCTGACGGGGGCTATTGCCTCCCCCCACTCCCCACCGAGATCTCCTGCCCAGAGAGGAGGAATTTAGAGAGGGAGTCTGGCTTGCTCCACCGGTTTTGCTGAGCTGTGGAGGGCTCTGCCCAGTTGGAACTTCTCTGCTGCTTTGTTTACATTGTGAGGGGAAAACCACCTACTCAAGCCTCAGTAATGGTGGACACCCCTTCCCCAACCAAGCTTGAGCATCCCAGATTGACTTCAAACTGCTGTGATGGCAGCAAGAATTTCAAGCCAGTGGACCTTAGCTTCCTGGGCTATGTGGGAGTGGGATCTGCTGAGCTAGACCCTTTGGCTCCCTAGGTTCAGCCCCCTTTCCAGGGGAGTAAATGGTTCTGTCTTGCTGGTGTTCCAGGCACCACTGGGGTATGAATAAAAATCTTCCCATAGCTAGCTCGGTGTCTGCCCAAATGGCACCCATGGGCTGGAGCGCACCATTCCACATGGCCCACTCCCTTATGGCTTCCCTTGGCTAGCGGAGGGAGTACCCTGACCCCTTGCGTTTCCTGGGTGAGGCAATGCCCCACCCTGCTTCACCTCACCTTCCATGGGCTGCACCCACTGTCTAACCAGTCCCAATGAGATGAGCTGGGTACCTCAGTTGGAAATGCAGAAATCACACACCTCCTGTGCATTGATCTCACTGGGAGCTGCAAACCACAGCTGTTCCTATTCAGTCATCTTGGTAAGTCTCCTCAAAAATTGCTTTTAAAGGTGCTAGTGCGTCCATACAATGGAATACTGTGCAGTCCATAAGAAAATGAGGAGCATGGTTTTTACTGACACAGAATGGCATGCAAGTTATATTGGTATGTGACAAAAGCAAAAGAATACAGAATGATATAATAGGATATTACAGTCTGTATAGAACATGGTGTTTGCCTATATATCTTTGGAAGGATTCACAAGAAACTGCTAGCATGGGCTGCCTGAAGAGAGTGGTACTCAGATGCTGGTGGACAGGAATGGGAAAGAGACTTGTCACTGACAGCCTTCTTGTAGCTTTTGAACTATGGGTCTCGAAAGTAAAGAAACTTAAAATTCCACAAAAGTTAACCATTGCTTTTCCTAAATGGCTTCAGTTGAGGCTATGAAACAAAAAAAAAACAAAAAAACAAAAAAACACTGAACTTTGTATTGTTCATACATGTAAAATACTCTACATGTTAGATAACAAAGAGCAGTTCCATAGCATTCAAATGCTGACACTAATGTCAGTTTGTACTAGTCAGGGTTCTCCAGAGAAATAGAACCAATAGGAGATACATATATTAATATGTATATACGGAGGCTAACTCCCACAATCAACCATGTACAAGCTAGAGACTCAGGAATGCCAGCCATATAATTCAGTACTACTCAGCAGACTCGAGATCCAGAGAAGCCAGTAGTTTAAATCCCCAATCCAAGGCCAAGAGATGAGATAGGAGATAAGATGTCCCAGCTCTAGCAGTAAACGAGGCAACAAGGAGTGGATTCCTACTTTCTCCACTTTGTTCTGTTCAGGCCCTCACCAGATTGGATAACGCCCAATCACACTGAATCCACCAATTCGAATACTAATCTTATACAAATACACTTCTATAGGCAAGTCTAGAAATAATGTTTAATTGATACCCCATGGCTCACACAAATTGACACACAAAATTATTATGCCATTTAAATACTCATGTGATTCAAACACTTTCAAGAATTTATGTGTGATGCAACTATTTCATTCATCTAAAATTTTATAACTGCTTCTAGAACTTAGCATTGTTGATTATAAAACCATAAACTGTTAATCATACAGAAAGATGGAGAATATAAAGGATATTTAGTGTTTTCTATCTGCTCAACTCCTTTCAACACAATTCTAATAATCTGGGAATTTTTGACCTCTTAAATCCCACCCTTGTAATTTTAAAGCCAGAACACTTAGTTCCCTGCCTTATTTGTGAATGAGTCATAGGCATGTGACCAGCACCCATGCTCCAGCATGAGTTACATGGCTCTGCATATGCATCCAGTGTGCTGGTGAGTGGGCAGCAGAGGCGTTGGACTTTGGAGGACAGCAGCGATTGCGAAGTGAGATCTCAACACAAGGACCTCAAGGTCCGAGCAGAACACAGCTGTAGCATCCAGTGCCTGGTAGACATGGCAGCCACTGGGTCATTTTCTCTTCAGGCTTGTATGCTGTATGATTTGGAGTCTTTTTCCTAAAGTCATAGCTTTGATGCTTTGAAGTTATTCTCTAGCCTTATTAGTGCCTCTGAGGTTCACAATATTGTTTTTTAAAAATTATTCTGCTTAATCAGAGTTATTTCTACTTCTTGCATTTAAACATGCTGACAGATATAGGAAGCTTACAGTTTAATAAAAATCAAAAAATATGTATGCCAGATATTCCAGTAAGCAGACTCCAAAGCAATTAAGTTGCTACATTTCTTATGTAATAAATATTCTGGGATTAATACGGAGTTTTTAGGGCATTTCTTTTCCCTAAGTCCTGGAAAAGGAGAAAGACGAAACTTGTATAATAAATTACTATGGGAAGCTGTTTTCCCAACCTAATAAATGTCATTATTGACAGCTGTAACTTTGCACTAAATTGAGGAAAAGAATATAGAGGTGGTAGCAACAATAAACACTACACTCTTTACATATACTATCATATTTAAATCATACAACATCACAAGCCAGGACTTATTTTACATATGGTGAAACACAGGTTAATTATCTTGTTGAAAATCATAACTACTTTTGAACCTAGGCAACCTAGTCTTCTGGATCACTGTATTGTATTACCACTCTGAATTTAAAATAAACCCTAAAACACAGGGTAAATTATTTAAAGTTGTTTACTTATGTACTGGCAATAACTGTTCATGAACAAAAATTGTATTGTTTTGACTTAAAGAATTATCTACAAAAGATCACTTATATACAATTCAATATATATCAAGCTATATATTTATAGCTACTGTAAAAGACAAAGAAAGCTGGGCATGGTGACGCATGCCTGTAGTCCCAGCAACTTGGGACGCTGAGGTGGGAGGATTGCTCGAGCCCAGGAGTTCGAGTTCAGCATGGGCAACATCGTGTTCTCTCTAAAGAAAGAAGGTGCCTTTTTCCAAAATATGGAAGAAGCTTGAAAGAAGGAAAGGAAAGGAGAAAGGGAAAGGGAAAGAGGAAAGGAAAGGAAAAAGAAGCAAGTGCCTTGAATTCATCTTAAGCTTCTTAATACTATCTTTATTATCCTTTCAATATACCCCAAAATTTACAGAAGGCAAGTTACTAGTAACGCTACTTTGTCAAAGTACTCTATATTCCCTGCAAAGCATTTATTCTCCACCTTCTCATTTATCCATTACATCTAAATGATTCTTTTCGGCCATTTGAACCAGTTCTGCTTTTTTTCACTTATAAGTTTCTTTTCTCCCAAGATATGGAAGTTTTCAAGTTGTGGAAGAACTCAAACCAAAGATACATTCAAGGACAAAAAGTAGTCAAATCACAAAGCGGAAGGAATTCATCAAAAGTTTGCTACTCACTCTCATGTGTTTTCCAGTGGAGTACCAAGTATTCTTTAAAAGACATTTACTAGGAACCTATAAGAGGTACTTTCCAAGGAGCTATGAAAAACACATGAGAATAATTAATGTATGGTCTATGTCTTTGTGAAACTTACAATTTAATAGAAAAGATAGAACATGATCAAAAATAACTATAGTTTAAGTGGAAAGTAAAAGACATAAAAAGGAATATATACATAGAGAAGTTTCTGTTACTACAAAAAAGAAACACAGAAAGTGCAAATCAGACATGTGAAATTGTACAGATAGAGCATTCCTGGAGAAGGAGCGACACAAGGAAAAGCTCAGAGGAATGAAAGCCTTGGTGAATGTGCATAACACAAAAAAGTATGGGTTTACTGTCCGGTAGCACCATGAAAGGTAGAAAGGGTTAAACTGGAAATATAGTGTGATTTGTGAAAACATTCAGTGTCTGGCTCAGGAGGCAGAATTTAACTTGAAGGCCATCATCATTTTAACTAGCTGAAGATGCACTGAGCTCTGAGTGTGTTCTGACCATCTATAGTAAGTACTCAATCAGTGATGCCAACTACATCATTCTTTATCATGACATATTTTTTTACATTAGTAGAATTAGCGAAGTGGGCAAAGAAAATGGTTCATCAGTAAATGGATATGCTTAGATTTCCAACCTTATGTCTTACATTTATTTTACATGACATTTAGAGTTTTGTGGATTATGTGACATGCATAATGTTTCCCAAAATACTCACTTGATAGGTAACAAAGTTAAATGAGTCTTTGTGTTCAAAATAAAGAACTGAATTTCCTAAATACATGCATACATAAATTTTTTTTTCATTTTTGTGCCCAGCATGAAGCTGTTAGAATAGAGTTGTTTTATACATCATTAAATAATAATATTTATCCTGCAGAGTTAAACCATATTGAGTCTCATTTTTTCTTTTGAAAGGAAAATGAAACAATGCACAAAATTATAATCATCTTCAAGTTGTTGAATATTATATCCAAAATTCAATTTGTCTACTTAAGTCATATTAACCTTCTATTTTCATGGCTTAAATAATAAAGTTTTAGACACCTGTAAATTTTATTCAATTTTTCATACTTTGCTTTGAGGGATCCCTAGTTCCTTATAATTTGGATGAAGGTGTTTTTAATTACCATTTAAATTGTGTGAAAAATATATTTTGAAATGTCTTTTTTCTTTTTCTAGTGTGTATCTCCTAAGTTGATGCCTGTCCTTGAGAGAATTGCTTTCCAGGTAAGAAATTACACCCAGGAAAATACATTATATATGATGTTTTTATCTTTTAAAATGTTTCTTTTGGGTAAACACTAAGCTTAAGAATCTGTCACAATTTATATACAGGTTTTTCTTAAGTTATTCAGTATAATTGAAGGGTTGCCTATAGAAAGAAAGAAGGATTTGTTTTGAATGGAATTGACTCTGACCTAAAAGTTGGGTTCAAGTTCAACTTTATACCCACCCATTGAAGATGATGAGAGTGCCTTTGTGATTAGCAGGGCTGAGCTCCAGGCCTTCATAACACAAACATGGTTGTCTCCATCATTCTGTTCCAACTGTTAGTGGAACTATGCTGAAACCCCACAAATTATCGAGCCTAGAGGCTGAGAGTTGATCATGTTTATAGCAGGGTTGGTTGTGTTCCCTTAAATTTAGAGACACTTTGGCCTGAGAGTTGGCAGAATTGGGCTTATTCTCAATTTAGCCACCAAGTATGTAAAACATCTTCACTGTTCCTCATCTGTGAAATAGTTTTGACCCTGAAGATGACTAGCTCTGGCCCTGATATGATAATAGAATAAAAGCATTTATATGGTATATTTCTGGTCACACTACTTCAAATAAAGCTCACTGTGAATCTGTGGGTAGGTATAGTATAAATGTGAAAGGCAAGAGGCTGTCAGCAAATGCACTTCATTTCAAAAAATGGCTCCAAAGAAGGCAAACCATGTTTCCCGAGCAGCCTGACATGGCCTTACTGAAATTACCATGACCCAGGGTCTAGCTCCCAGTTTTACAGGCTCCAAAACTCTTATTTACTAACAGCAGTGATCATTACTATCATTACTATTCAAATTAAAAACTATTTGGCTGAAAAAGTTACAATTTAGTCTATGACCTAAATAGAGATGGGTAAAAAGGAAAGAGACTGGTACTGATAATAATGAGCAGAGCAATGCAAATTTGGCAGGACAAATCAAATTTGGTTGTAAAATGAAACTACTTTACAAGCCTAGTAAAGACATTCAGTTGTTTGTGTATGCAATGTCACTCTCATTAGTAAAGGTTATCTTGCAGCTCCAGTCTGTAGTTTCTTATTAACAAAATGGAAAGTGAATATACATACTAAATTAAACATTTCACCTCTTCAGGGCCATATCTGACAACTGTGTTTATCCATGCATTCACTCATTTCAACAGTCATTTATTAAGTCTTTGCTGTATAGAAGCAGCTGCATTTTGGATAGCATAGAAAAAATACTTTCAGATGCAGATTTTTATTGAATCATAAAAATGTAGATTACGAAAAGATACACAATAGCCCTGATATCTTTGGCTGACATAAAATGTTCTCCATTCAAAACTGATACATACACTGTATTTTACACTCTGTCTAGATGATGCACTTTCTCAGTATCTGTTTCGCAGTCAGAGTTTGGAGCTCCCTGCCCCAGAGATCTGCTGTACCTGTATTCTCCACTCCAGAAAGAAAGAGACTCGTCATCTGTTACCAAAAACTTACAGTTCCAGCTGCTGCTGGAAGGATTTTTGTTCTGAGTACTCTATGCAGGTTCTGAATCAAAGGTCATATCATAAAACAGTTAATGGTAACCATTATTGTAAAATAATATGGAATGAGTAATGTTACATAATTTCTAAAATTGTCAAATAGTTACATATTTCTTTTTAGTTCTACTTATTTGTCTTCTATCAACTGTTTAAAAACCAATTTACATGCCACTTCTTCCACAAAGACTTCTTTGTTCTCAGCTTAAATTAAGTTCATCTGTTTTCAATAGTCTTCATTCTGAGGAGAGTGAGGTTAAAAGCTTTCCTTTTACAAAAGGTAAAATGAAATGATATAGTTTCATTTCTAGTGTTCTTAGTTTATTTTTAAAGTTAAAATACATCTATACAACCTTAAAAGAAATATTTGGAGGAATTAAAAATAAGAGCATAATAGTCAGTGCTTATAAAATTCATAACAGATAGCATACAACAAAATTACAGAAATAAAGCTAAGTATATCTACTATGACAGTAAATATAAATGGCTTAAACTCTACCATGTATTTTAAAAAATTAATTCTCAGATTCGTTTACAAAAACAAATGCCAACTATATAACTTACCAAAAACAGAAAAAATACCTAAAAATCACATACACAGTCATAAGGAAAGGGTTAACAGCAGATTCCTCACTCAATCTCTCCCTCCTCAGGAACACCAAGGTAGTGTTGACTTCCGCCAGAACTCTTTATTGTGTGATAGAATGTACGGGCTAGAAGACAACGAGGTTCTTCTTGTGGCTTCTATGAACTATATTTTTTATATAAAGAAATCTTGTCACAGGATATACCTAGTATGACTAGATTGTTGGTTGTTTTCTTCTTTGCTTGTTTGTTTTAAATAAGCCTATGTTTTTGGATTGATGGCCCCAAGCTCTGCTGGAGAATGGAAGTTAGTCATATAGTACTCTTAGTTGCCATGGCTAACAAATCACCAAATGCAGCAACGCCCCTGTGCTAATGCATCTGGAACAGAATGAGCCTTTGAAATCCAAACCCAATCACCAGTCTTTGTCTAGGAAGGAGCATCTGATAGATTCAGGAACTCCTAGATAACAGCTTAATGTTGGGTGTGGCTCCTTTCTTGAATCCTTTTCACAGTCCTTAGTACAGCTTTATGCTTTGTAGGATGAGATCTTAATAAACAACTGATCCCTTTGTGGTAGTGCAAAGGATAGCGTAAGGCAGTGCCATGATCTATTATAAGATGAATAGGGAAACAAAGTCTGGAAAGGTAGACCTTGAGGAAAAGGACACTAAATGGGATCTCAAAAAAAGTAACAAGAAAAGAAATGTAGAAACCAACATCCTTCCTATAAATTTAAAATATCTTTAAACAAACAGTAGTAAACAATTCCAACAATATATATATAAAGGATAACCAAGTGGGATTTATACCAGGAATGCAGGATTAGCTTAATACCTAAAATATTAATTAATGTAATATACTACTATTAATAGAAAAAAAGAAAAATTTATTTAAAAATAAAATATCTGAAAAAACTAGAATTAGAAGAGAACTTTCTAAATTTCATAAAGACATGTAAGAAAAAAACTACAGCTAACATCATACTTGGTAATGAAAGATGAAATATTTTCCTTCTTAAGATTAGGGAGGAGAAGACCAGGTGTTGATTTTTACCACTTCCACTTTACAAACATTATACAGTATGTTCTAGTCAGTGCAGTAAGAAAAGAAAACAAAAAGTATCAGATTGCAAGAAAAGAAGTGAAACTGTGTTTATTCACAAATGACCTGATTATCCATGTAGAATTTCCTGAAGAATTTGCAGAAGAGAAAAAGAAAACAATACTAGGAAAAATAAGTTTAGTAAGTCATAAAAAACAAGATTTAAAAAGTAAGTTTAGTTCTATACACTAACAACAAACAATATCAAAAGGAAATTGAGACAAATCCATTTATAATGCTGTAAAACATTAAAATATTTAGGAATAAACTTAAAAGAAGTACAAGACTTGTACACAGAAAATATTGCTGAGAGAAATTAAAGAATTAAATAAATGGGGAGATCTATCACTTGCTTAGATTTATAACAATGTAATTTACCCCCAAATTATCAGTTTAGTACAGTTCTTATTAAAATCCCAATAGCCATTTTTATAGAACTTAACAATCTGAACTTAAAACTTGTATAAAAATGTAAAGGACTTAGAATAGCTAAAACAACTTTTAAAAAAGAAGAAAACAATGGGACTTACAGTATTCTACAGTGTGATATTGGCATAAACATAGAGATCCATGGAACATAATAGAGCCCAAAAGTAAACCCTTGAATATATTATCAGTTAATTTTATCAAAGGTGCCAGACAATTCAGTGGAGAAAGAATAGTGTTTTTATCAAATGTATGATGGGCAATGTCTACCTATATGCCAAATATAGGTATAATTTTTTGTATGATATGAGGTAAACTAATTTATGTATATATGTATAATTACCTCACATCATACACAGAAATTCAAAATGAATCATAGACTTAAATAAAAATCTAATACTTCTAGAAGACAGCATAAGAGAAAATTTTTGTGACATTGGGTTAAGCATAAGATTTGTTATATGTGGCACTAAAAATAGGATCTATAAAATGATAAGCTGAACAGTATCATAATTAAAAATGTTGCTCTTCAAAAGGAAAGCAAAGAAGAAAATGAAAAGACAAGCCACAGTCTAGGAGAAATTACTTGCAAATCATATATCATCATATATCTGATAAAGGACTGCTATATAGAATATATAAAGAACCCTTACAAGTCAATAAGAAAACACCCAGTTAAAAAACAGGCAAAAGGTCTACATAAGCATTTCACCAGATAAGATATACACATATTTAATAAGCATACGAAAAGAAATTCAACATCATTAGTCATAGGGAAATACAAATTAAAACCATAATGAGATACCACTATTCTCTCACCAGAATGTCCATAATTCAAAAGACTGATGATACTAAAGATATGAAAACACCAAACCCTCATACATTTCTAGTGAGAACTTAAAATAATACAATGACTTTGAAAACCAATTTTTCAGTTTCTTAGAAAGTTAAACAGATCCTTACCATGCAATCCAGAAATTTAACTCCTGGTTATCTATACAATAGAAATAAAACTTAGGTCCACCAAAAAAAAAAAATGTATACAAATGTTTACAGCAGCTTTATTCATAAAATCCCAGACTGGAAACAATGCAAATATGCATTAACTGGTGAGTGGGTAACAAAATGTGGCATATCCACACAACAAACTATTATTTAGCAGGATATAAAGAAACAAACTCTTGATATATGTGCTACAATATGTATCAACTTCAAAAACATTATGCTAAGTGAGAGCAACCAGACACAAAAAACTACATATTGTATGATTTAATTTCTATGAGGTTTCCGTACACAGGGCAAATCTATTTAGACAGAAATCGGATTAGTAGTTACCTGCAGCTGCAAATGGAAACAGGGAATGACTGCAGACTGACACAGAATTTTTTTTAGGTTGATAGAAATGCTCTGGAACGTTGTGGTGATGGTTGCACAACAATATAAATTTATAAAAAGAATTTTATGCTTACAAATAATAAATTTTATAATACATAAATTATACCTCAAAAATATGCTAGAATTATTAAAACAGTAATGCCTACCTGTTTTGAAGCTATCTTGAAGATTATATGCAGGACCAAATTAGGACTTTTGAGGCCTCTATCTGCTAAAAATATAATCCTGCCTTCACATAAAATAAGCAAAAAGAACAGTATTAACTGTAAATTATTAACTGTAAATAAATATAAGGAGGTTAAAGAAAACTTCCGTTCTTTCCCCGCGGGGAAAATGCTCCAAAACCTTCTTTAAAATATCTATCTTTTTAAGTGCCCTGACTTCAGTAATACTCTAAAGTCCTTCTTAATTTTACCTCTGAGTAATTCAGCATTCCATTTAACAAGATAACTCTCATGCTATGTCCTACTTACAATTGTTCATTGATGATATTAAATCATAAAAAGATTAAGGCAATGACACTTTGTAGACATTAAAAAAAAAAAAAAAAAAACAACTTCTCTATTCTTCTGATATAGTTTGGATATGTGTCCCCTCCAAATCTCATGTTGAAATTTGATCTCCATCGTTGAAGGTGGAGCTTGGTGGGAGGTGTTCGGGTGATGAGGGCAGATCCCTCATGAACAACTTGGTGCCCTCCTTGCATCAGTGAGTGAGTTCTTGATCTAATATTACCCTTGAGAGCTGGTTGTTTAAAAGAGCATGGCACCTTCCCCATGTGCCATGTTTCTTGTACTACGTGCAAAACCATGAGCCAATTTTCTCTATAAAGCCAAAATGTTTATGAGTCAAAATGTCTTTATAAATCACCCAGCGTCAGGTATTCCTTTATAGCAATGCAAAATGGACCAAGACACCTTCTATCTAAGGTCATCCTAAAGCGGCAAGAACTCATAGCAATTCAGAAAAAATCAGCTTATCTCATATTTTGTACAAAATACAATGCCTTGAAATAATTATTTCAAAGAATGCTTTAACTCCTGAACTTACAGAAATGTTTGATATTTGCATGACACTTTTTGGGTTCAGTGTTTTCACATAAAATATTTAATGGTACAGAAGAAATCAAAGGTATTTTATTTCTGATTTCCATGAGAAAACTGAAGCTTAGGGATTTTTAAGTGACTCCTCTAACTCACGGAGATACTAGGAAAGGGCACCAGGACATGAACTTGAGGCTTTCTATTCCCAGATGTCTGCTTTCCTCCACTGTGGTGCTATGTTATGTTAAATGAAGTCTTATAACTTCCTACACTATGCTCTTTGATGTGACTCACTGGAAAGACTGGTTTTGCCAGGAGTTTTAAACTAGTGCATAAAATTCTTGCTTAAAAAAAAAAACTTCTAAATATAAAAGATGAGAATGAATAAAAGCTAAATAATAACCCAGTAATTTTCACACTACTTATATATTCATACATCAAATAAGCATAAAGTGATTTAAGATGAATGAATTTATGTAAAAAAGGAATAATAAAATATTACCTCAATTCTACTAGATAGCAAATCGGTAGACTAGGGGAGGCTATATTTTTTTCTCTAGGTACCTGAGTCCTCAAAGGGAGTTTACATTCTAGGAGAATCTAGCAAGTTGCTTTTTAATCTCAATAATTAAATTTCACAAAAGCTTATATCTATAAATATATAATTATACATTGAAGCATTTTTTATTTAGTTGATACCTATCCATACACTTACATGCTTATATGTGTATGCCAACTGAGGAAAAATCTCTTTTACTTTTTGAAGGAATGTCATAAAGATATATAGACACAGTTATAGATTTGATATAGATGGATTACTTTTTAAATTTTGCAAACAAAATTCCAGTTAAGTTGTGAATAGTGGATCACTCGAGTAACTAATTCTGGAGGAAATAATATTGAGCTAAGTTGACAGTCTGTTTTTCTCATAATATTATTTTTCATCATCAAGACTAGGCAGACAAACTTTCAACTAGAAGGTGCTTTCTTATTCCTCAGACCCTTTTACAGAGCTCTTTTTCTGCATTTCATGCTATTTTATTTTTCTTTCATGTTTCCACCCTCTTCACTTCCAAAAGGGTGCTGCTCAGCTGAAATACTCAGAAAGGAATCGGATGTATGAACTCCTCCCAAGGTGTTCCATTCTACTGAAGATTGAAAGTCCAGCTCTTTGAAGCTCTCTTAATGGCTTATGAATATATCAACAAAGTCCAATGGAAAGAGTTTTAGATAGCGACGCAAAGATGTACATAACATTCCCTGACTGATGACCAGTGTTCATTGGTATTCTTATTGTTTAAATAGATATTAACTCCAATTAAAATCAATGGCATAGGTTAGAGGCCACTATGTTGATTGAATGAAAATACATCTCTGTTCTTTGAAATTTAAAAATAAGTCGACAAAGGTTTCATGTTGTCTATCTTACATTTGGTGCATTGCCAAAGAGTTCCAACAAGAAAGAAATGAGCCAGGACCCTAAATAGTAATATTTGTGAGGTAAAATGGTTGATCCTGTTAATAATATAAGCCCATGGAAAGCTTCTGAGATTCTTATGTATTGAATGAATATATGCATAATTAATTAGCTGTAATCAGAGTTGGACAACCCCGCTTTAGCACACCATTACCATCATTATCTGAACAGAGAAAACATGGAATAACTGAAACAGTGACATTATTTTCACATCATTTCAGCCAAATTTTTCTAAATCCAAAATCTTTGACTATGTAGATTCCTGATGAAAAGCTGAATTGTAATCAGCCTAAGATACATTATGTTGCAAAGCTGCAGCACCAGTGCATAACAGAACCTTATTTTCCATTAATTCATAACTTTCTGAAAGTGTAAATACTCCATACGCTTAGTAGCCCCCAAAAAAGAATGTTCTCACATTTTAGGATTGTCTATTAGTGACTTATTTTTAAAAAGCATACACCCAAAGAAAACAATGACTCTCAAAGCCATTTTTGAAAACTAACTTAACCTATGTGTTGAAACAAGATTAGTAACCTGTCAAGAAATATCAGTTCAATTGTGCATTTTAGCAAAAACCCAACAACATGTGCTGTGTTTATAGTGACTTTTGAACTCATTTAATGTGTTAATTCCTCCACAAGACGGAATTCAGAGACAGGATACAAGAGAAAGAAAGAAGTAGAATTAGAGTATGTGAGAGAATCTCATCTAGAATAACAAGGATGTCAAAAAGAAAAAAATTCTACTGGAAATGAACCCTGCTCTATGAATACTCCTAATGTCACATAATTCACACACTTTAATTTTTGTTTCACGTTTTTGGTAAACGATGTTGCTTGCTTGTTTTATTTACTCCGGACATCAGAATCTTCACTTCCTGAAAGTCAGACAGTGTATAACTTTGAATATTAGTCATTAGGAGACTCAAAAGGGCCCTTTGACTCAAATATTTATTTTTTAAAAAGAAATAGAAATTGTAAATGACTGAGCTCACATGAGGTGATGAGTACAGTAAGCAGCCTTCTATATTATGCATTGTTTAGTTGTCAATTTAGGATGTATAAATACATTGTGCATAATATACAGGGGAATTCTGATACCAGTTTCAAATTCTCCTACACAGGAAATTGAAACTCTTAAATAAATGTGGTTAAGATAACTGTTCCTCTTTTGGCTTGCTTTGGATTTCTCCTCTGAAGTGCTCCATGTTCTTTTTTTGTGACTTGACAAGAGTGGCGATGTTTATCTCCTTGAAAAAAATTACTGTTACTATTTGCAGACTTTCACAGACTTACTCAGTAATTACTCCAAGTCAACTTTAAGTACCTAGTATTTTTCAACAGATTCTCATGAAACTGTTTTTCATATTTCCTGCATACTATGTGCCCTGTCTTCCATATTCCCTGCAAATTATGTTTTGCTTGGAGGTTCCTTCAACTGACTGAGGTCCCTTCAACATAAACATGGAAGACAGCTTGATATTTCATTCATAACCACTTTTACATAGATTGTAACCCACCAGCACCATGGACCACTCAAGGAGCATACCAGAAGCAAAGAAGCAGCTTGCAAAGGGGGAGGTAAGTGTTGGGCAGTGAGCAGGGCAGTTAGAGAAATAAGGAATTGACTGAAAAAAATTCAATCAGCAACTGGCTGTCATACAAAGGGATTTTTTATCAATGAGACTCCGAACCAATTGATTCTGTATGATTTCCTGCACATACACACAAGGGAAATAATAATGGGTTTGGGAAATGTATTAGTTGGTTCTTGCATTGCTACAGAGAAATACCTGAGATTGGGTAATTTATAAGACAGAAGGTGTACTTGGTTCATGGTTCTGCAGGGTGTACAGGTAGCATGACAGCATCTGCTTGTAGGAAAGCCTCAGGGAGCTTTTACTCATGGCAGAAGGCAAAGTGGAAACAAGCATCTTACATGGCAGAAGCTGAAACAAGAGGCGGGGAGGAGCCACACACTTTTAAACAACCAGATATCATGAGAACTCACTATGGCAAGGACTGTACCAACAGAGATAGTGCTAAACCATTCGTGAGAAAATGCCCCCATGACCCAGTTACCTCCTACCAGGCCCCACCTCCAAAATTGGGAATTATAATTTGACACGAGGTTTCAGCAGGGCCACAGATTCAATCCATATCAGGAAATACAAAAATGATACAAATTTTCTTATCTCATTCTTTAAATATTCAATAAACTATATGTACAAGAACTATATTAGTCCATTCTCATGCACCCAAGACTGGGTAATTTATAAAGGAAAGATTTTAATTGACTCACAGTTCCACACGGCTGGGGAGGAAACTTACAACAACGATGGAAGGGGAAGCAAACACACCTTTCTTCACATGGTGGCAGGAGAGAGACGTGCCGAGCAAAGGGGGAAAGCCTCTTATAAAACCATGAGATATCATGAGAACTCACTATCATAAGAACAGCAGAGGGGAACTGCCTCCATGATTCAATTACTTCCCACCAGGTCCTTCCCATGACATAAGGCGATTATGGGAACTACAAGATGAGATTCGGGTGGGGACACAGCCAAACCAGATCAAGGACTAAACATTTTCTCAGCCTTTAAAAGATCAAAAGATAATCAGTAATATTTGCATCCGATTCTATTGTCTGTTGCAATTCTGATTTCTCAAGCACTGAATATTATTTGGCTAATAGTTATTTTTAATATGTATATGTGAATATATTTTTGCATACATTCATACATACTACTAAATTACTAGAATATTGGCTACGTGTGGTTATAAGACTAGGTCAGTAGTTATATTCCTCAGTAGGGGGAAGTTCCAGCTTATCTTCATAGTTAGC
This sequence comes from Piliocolobus tephrosceles, assembly GCF_002776525.5. Classification (NCBI taxonomy): domain Eukaryota; kingdom Metazoa; phylum Chordata; class Mammalia; order Primates; family Cercopithecidae; genus Piliocolobus; species Piliocolobus tephrosceles. The sequence goes on along the minus strand of NC_045444.1, from coordinate 69,547,043 downwards.
TCCAAGTAGAAATCATTAAAACAACTTTATCTCCCTCAGGAATCTTCACCCTCCGCCTCAGTCAGTGCACTTCAGTTTTTACAGCATCATTTGTTTCTCCGGCATCTCAATTTTCCTCTCCATGGACCCATGAGATTTAATCACACGTGTATCAAAAGCCTTATGTTCTATTTCCTTTTTTTCAAGGACTACAATTTTGCATCTGTGCTGCCTGCCTGAACCGCCAAAGATTTAATTTACTTGTCTAACTCATCAAAATTTCAGACATGCCTCATCCCTTCTTTCTTGATGATCTTCTAATTTCCTTCTCTCCTTCCAAACAAACAGCCAAAGCTGACCATGGACCTGGGCTTCCAGCCACACAACAATTACAGTCCATTGTATCCTGGGCAATTTCTCTTCATTTCTTCGTGTTTGGAGAATGTTCTTTCTCCACATACTTCCAACTGTTTTACCCCAGTACATTTATAGCTTGAGTTATTAAGGCAGATTGTAAAAAACAAAAAGTCACGAAGTCAACAACCTGCATTAGTAACAACTCTTTAATAGGACAGTAGTATGTCCCAGATCTTACTTTAATTCACATCAAATTTCAAAACATGATTATCTGCCCCCATAAGAAAGAGTGTTATGTTTCCATTGACTCCAAGTGGCGAATCACCCAATTAGGGTTAGTAATATGGTCATGTTCATGCTAGAGGAGGAGTCAGGCCCAGGGTTTTCAGAGGCATATTACTCTTCTCTTTTTTCATCATAAGCTTCCTAGGAAAATGCCATCAAAAAAAATTTCTTACCTAACCAAAGGAAAAGTGAATGAGATAAAATTCCATTTGGCTAAAACTGAACCAAACAGGCTATTTTATCCAGTGTATCATACCTACAATTCATTGGGCCCTGAAATGGTCCTTCCTTACAGCTAGACTTAAGTTAATGGAATTTTGGATAACTTCTACGGTGCGTTTCCCTCAGGCATTTGAGAAAGTTAGGGTTACTGCTTTAATTCATTCCTAGCCTGCCCATACACTGCCTTTAACAAGTCTTTGTGGATGAGAGTTAAATGAGCCAAGAAAAATGGTAACTTTCCCAAGCCATGTCAGTGGCACCATCCTTCTTTTTCAGACAACTCGCTGTATCACTGTAAAATAGCCAATAATGCATAGATATGTATATCATTTCTCTTACGGTTGCCTGAGGCCCCAGACACATTAGATTATGTTTGACAGAAACTTAAGCTTCAAGATAGCTCTACTGGATGTCTCCATATGCATAGAAATATGCATACGACTGAATAATCCAAGGATAAAACCAGAGAATCTTTTTTCTATTTTTTTTTTTTTTTTACATTTCTTGACATTTACTTATTGCTTTTTTTATTTCAATAGCTTTAGGGGTACCAGTGGTTTTTGGTTACATGAATGAATTATATAGTGATAAAGTCTGAGATTTTAGTGCACCCATCACCTGAGTAGTGCTCATTGTACCCAATATGTAGTTTTTTATTCCCCTGCCACCCTTATCCGCTCTAAGTCTCCAGTGTCTATTATACCACTCTGTATTCCTTTGCATACCCATAGCTTTGCCCCCATTTCTAAGTGAAAAACATGTAGTATTTGGTTTTCCATTCCTGAGTTACTTCATTTAGAATAATGGCCTCCAGCTCCACCCAAGTTGTGTTTTTCATGGCTGAGTGGTATTCCATTATATACATACCATAATATACACACACACACACACAACATTTTCTTTTCTCATCAGTTAATGGGCACTTATGTTGGTTCCATATCTTTGCAATTGTGAATTGCGCTGAGATAAAAATTTGTGTACAGGTATATTTTTGATATTACAGCTTTGAAATTTTTTTCATGCAGTAATTAACTGAACTAAACTTGCAATGGCTCTTTGAAAAAAAAAAAAAAGCAGCGATATTGTATGTGAAGAATTTTCAAAAGGTTGTTACTTTACACTGAAGCTATTCTCCTTCATGTAACATACTACAAGTTCACTCGGAGACTTTAAAATGAAAGGTTCTTTTGCCTATTCCACAAAAAGCTCATTGATCAATTATCTTTTAGTTTTATGTGTGGCCAACCCTTTCCCAAACAACTAGAATGGCACAGCAAGTTGTTAGATCTTATGAAAGGAATATTGAAGCCTAATTTGTAAATTGTATATATTTTTTTATCGGGAGTTCAGTGAAAGAAAATCCCTCTGTGTAGTAGTTTCATCATTCTTTAAAACAAAAAATTTTCTCAAAGACTTGTTAAATCCTTGTTAAATTTCTGCCATGAATGTGTTTTAGTTAAAAACTGAATATAAATAGGGACTATGGACTTCCTTTAACTCAAGCATTTTTCAATGACCAAAGTCAAGTCATTATGAGGCAGAACAAGTCAGCCTTCTGTGGTTCAGAATATCTGCAAAAACAAATGCTTCATAGAGCTGATGGCCAAATCTCACCAGAAAATATCAAAAGATACATATTTCAAGAATTATTATGAATTGGAATTACTAATTTCCAGCAAATTTGTATGAAAACTCATACTATGAGTTTATGAGGCTATGCCTATGCTAAAATAAAGTGATGACTATGCTAAAAATGCATTTGTATACTTGGACATTAAGGACAATCAGGTCATGCAATTTCAATCCACTTCACAATAATTTTTCAAATACATCTTGACTTTTTGCTGCTAATGTATCCTTCCCATGTATGTTTCTTATTAAAAAAAGTTTTTTTTAGTTTTTCTTATACAAAAGATAAATACTGTTGTATTAGTTATCTATCTATTACTGCATAACCTCTTACTACAAAACTTAGCAACTTGAGATGATACATATTTAATATCTCACAGTTTTTGTAGGTCAGGAATTCAAGTACAGTTCATCTAGGTGGGTCCTCTGCCTCAGAGTCTTCATGAGACTGTTAGTTACAGTGTTAGCTCAGGGTACCTAACAGGCTGCAATCAGGGTGTCAGCCCAGGCTGCAGTCATCTCAACATTCAACTGAAGTTGCATCCACTTCCAATTTCACTCCATGGTTGCTAGGATGATACAGTTTCTCACAAGCCACTGGACTGAGAACCTCACTTTGTTGCTGGCTATTTGCAAGAGGCTTTCCTGGTTGGTCTTTCCATCAAAGCAAGCACAGGAGATGACCCAGGGAGAGAAAATATCAGCAAGACAGAAGTCACGCTCTTTATAATGTAGTCATGGAAATAACACCCCATCACTTTTGCAGTAATTTGTTATGAGAAACAAGTTACAAAGTCTAGCTACACTCAAGAAGAGAATATTACAAAGGCTTTAAACACCAGGAAGTGGGGACCACTAAAATATATATCAGAAGCTGCCTGCCACAACTACATATACACTTTGTACCTATTTTTTCCACTTAAGAATAAATCACATAAATTAACTGCTCTCAGTTTCTAGAGACTGCATAGTGTTTTCATGACTGCATAGTGTTCCATTGCATGCTATGTAACTACTTTTTTATAGTTGAGCATTTATTTCCCATATTTTACAGTGACATAATCAATAGCCCTCTATATTTGTTATTTTATATTTGTATATAAAATAAGTCCCTAAAAATGGTCTTTATGTAAGTGCACATTTAATATTATTGGATGTCAAATTCCCTTTCATAAGGATTATAACATTTTGCCCTCACAATAATAGTATGTGTAAATTTCTGTTTCCCCACACACTCATCAACAAAGTATACTGTCAACATTTTGCCTTCACCAATTTGAAAGGTACAAATGTACTTTCAATCTTCTCACATATTTAAATGTCATTGGATATCTTTCTCTGTGAACTGTTTATGTCTTTTGCTCATTTATTTCTATCAAGTTTTAGCCTTATTTCCCCTCACTTTTCATTAGTCCCTTCATATGTTAAGTAAATTGGCCTACTGTCTGTTAGAGAAGTTGTAAATATTTTCCCCTCGTTGGTAATTTGTCTTTTGACTTTGCTGATAATTTTTTCCCATGCAAATATTTTATATAGTCAAGTTTATTAATCTTTCATTTTATTACTCGTGAATTCTGAGTCATAAATAGAAAGGCTTTCCTACACCAAAGTTGTAGAGGAATTCAGTGATGTTATCTTTTGGTACTTGAATGTTTTCATTTTTTTCACTTAAGTCTATGATCCATTTGTGGTTTATTCTACTGTTTTATATAAAGCATAGATACAATTTTATCTTTTTTGAAATGGCCAGTCTTCTCAACACCATTTATTTTTAAAGTTCATCTCTTCAACAGAGAACTTAGATGTCATCTTTATTAGATACTAAATTTCAACATGCATTTGGGTCTATTCCTGGAACTTCCATTCTGTTCCATTAGACTATTCCTTTTATTGCTGTTCTTTTACTGAGTTTCTTTTTCATAATCTGTCCTCGTCACTAACTCCAGAAAGAAAGAAAAAAAGAAGGTTGCCATTGTTATCAGGATCACGAATTCTCTCTAACACGGAGAGAATTGACATCTCTATCATGTGGAGTTGTCTTATCCAAGAACAAAGATTATCATTTCACATAATCAAGTGTTCAAAGGTTTTTTCATATAGTTTTTCACACTTCTTAAGATTATTCCTATTTTATCTTTTATGCTGCCATTGTACATAAGTTTCTCTTTCATCAAATTGTCTAACCAAAATACATATTACATTGATTTTTGTATCTTAATTTTATATCTTATTAGAATGCATCAATATATCCAAAACCACACAGGGATAATATTATGCCTATCCATAATCTAGCAAATGGTAATTTGAAAGATTTCAAAGTCATCCAAAATGTATACATTAAATGCTAAATGTTCTAATACTGCTAAAGACCTGCTTAAAGAATGCGAAGGTTTAGTGAACAGAGTGCATTTTGAATTGTTTCAATTAAATCATAAAGAGAAAAAATGCTGGTTTATTATGTATCTTAAAGCAGTTTTTACTAAAAATTACTTAATATTTTAACATTTTTAAAACAAAATGACAGAATGAGTTGTATGTGCTTCAGACAGTGCAATGCCAAGTTAACTGCTATCTCATATCCTATGAAAGAAATACAGTTTACTCATAGTGAGTGAACAAACATGAATAATATCAATAGGCACTAGGCCATTTATCCATTAGAGTAATGAATGCCACCTCATACTCATTTGGTCAGGAAGAAAAATCTGAGCAGTTTCTGCCTACAAACATCAATATTTCTTGCTGATAGATGAAATCAAATCATGAAAGCAAGCAATTTTTATTGATGGTTTTCCCTTAAACTACTAAATCTGCTTTCTGACAAGCAATGAAATAATAACAAATAATATCAGAATCAAATTCTGCAATCACCAAACAGGAACACTCTGAAATATAAATGAAGATGAAGACCCACATATGCAATGCACTTGAAACCTTACATAGTTAAAATGAGATCACCTCAAACAGTTATTTTTAGCCCAAACACATAAGTCAAAGAACACTAAAAACAAATCAATTAAGTTGTCAGAAAATCTCTTCAACTCTGTCCCTATAATGTGAAAACTATGCTATGCAAAATTGCCGAGGTTAAAATTGCAACACCATTTTAGAAAGAATGTAATTTTTAATGCACATTAAAAGGAGAAGTTTTAGTTGAAGTAAATGCCCTCAAGTTCTTTATATAAACAAGATTTGAATGTGGTAATAAGAAAGAAAGAACCCACTGGATTTGCAATGGCTAGACTTATAGCTCATTTTCTTAACATAAAAAAGTCAAATTGTAAAGATGCTTTCCCCTTCGCCTAATTCCGCATTTACCTTCCACTTTTATATTTAACAATCAATGCCAAGGTATTTCCATCCCACTTCCCTGCAAAGCACTTCAATCTCAGCATACTTATTTATTTATTTTCCCCTTAGTAATAACCTAATAGGAGTGAATAATTTTGCCTCACTTTTTTTTTTACTTGAGCATAAAGAATAACAATGAATAAAACTTTTGACATTGGTGGAATTTAGCCACAGCTTTGTTGAACTCTATCAAGGTCATTTTTAAATAGGCCTAAGTAGCTTAACACAACTCAAAAAGGAATTCTTAACAATTCCTGATGTTTTACAGATGTACATCCAAGTATGGTTTTTAGAACAGGCCCACACCAGAAAATAGTAGTTATATTAAAGTTTAAAAAGACTGTAAAACCAGGGGAAAAAAAACTGAACTTCAAAAACTATTAAGAACATATGATTTTTAAGTGATAAGGAGAAACTGACAGCACTAGCTGAAGATAAAGCTTTCCATCTGTTCTCTTTTGCAGCCAAACCAACCTATCTCCATTATGGGAGACCCATCATTCCAAAATTTTTAAAAGGCATTTTTCCCATAATCAGAACCTGTACAACAGTCAAAAACATAACTGACAAAACAGGCCTCTTGTCGTTTATTGCTTTTTACTCTTGAATGCATTTCACAGCTTGAACATATCTTTTTGTTTTACCAATTCTAGCCCACAAAAAGCTTACTTGCCAACCCACATAGAAAATAACTCAAATTGCTTCTTTACAACTCAAGATTATAGAGTGGTGGCAACCCTTTCATCCATAGTATCTTCTGACTTTTACATTTTAAAACATCCAAATCAGATGGTTTGGTAACTTTCAATAAAAATTCCTAGTAAGCATTAAAAAATAAGAATCAAAAAGTGGTTCTTTATCATCAAGGTCATGCAGAAAGATGTAGGAGTAACCAACTGCTCAATGAGTAAGTGCATTTACATTAAAGGTTAATATATTCAGTCTTGCAGTTCAAGAAGAAGCCATCTGGTTTCAAATACAGAGTTGAAATGAGTCTATAAAAAGGTAAAAATTCTTGCAAACAGCTCAGAAATACACATCCAGCAATTTCAAATATATCACTATTTCTTTTTCGGGGGAAAAAAAAGCCTTTATAGTTTATATCCAAACCTACCAAGTGAACACCTGCCCTCTAGACATCTATCATTAACACACAGTGAATAAGGTGTTGCTATCTCTAGATTTCATCTTACCAAGTCATTGCCTTTTTAATGTGTCAAGACAGCAGTCAGTTATACCTGTACCTGACAGCAATCAGTTGTACCTAAGGGAAAAAAAAAAATCGCACTTCTGGTCTTTATAAAGAACATTCTGGTCTTTATTCCACCCCCAAACATCTCTCTCCCAGGTCATCCTGTGGACATGGGGTTATGCAGTCCTATGATAAGAGAGAAACTATAGCCTCACCTCCCTGACACCCCGAGAAGCTTTGCCATTTTCCAACCCACCAGCGGTCGCTATCTTATAGTAACTCTGTATGAGTCTTTTCCAAATGGAATAAAGCACTTTCTTAAGCTTGTGGAAAAATCAAATAACTTAAAGCAAAATCTGAAATTAAAGGTTAAAACAAAATCCTCTGATACTCAAAAGTCCATTGCATAAGTTATTTATTGCAATATAGCAAACTACCCCAAAAGTTAGTGGCTTAAAACCACAGTGATTTATTATTTTTCACAAATCTATAGCTCGAATTGGTTCTTGTATTCAATGTGACTTTGGGTCACTCATGGAGCTGCATTTATTTGGTATCTGAACTGGAATGGAAGAGTCAAGATCTCATCATATGGCCGGAATCTTGGCACTGATTGTCAGCTGGCCCCCTCAGTTTTCCTGCATGTGGCCTCTCTCTATATGTAGGGACTTACCTTCTAAGGCCTCTCCACAGTTTCTTCTCACCCTCAGGACAACCTGGACTTCCCTCATCATGGCAAATGGGTTCTTAGGGAGCAAAATCAAAAGCTGCCACTGCTCCTAAAACCAGGCCCAGAACTGGCTGAGGGTTACTTTTTTGTCTGTTGTCTTCTGTTATTTGAAGCAAGTCACAAAGTCAGCCCAGGTTAAAGGAAGAGGAATGTACAGGGGGTAGATATTTTCATCTTGATGGGAGGAGCGCAATGCACATACAGGAAATGGGAAATTGTTGGACAGCCATCTTTGGAGATCATCTACCACATTCTAAGCACCATCAAATAAAAATTCATTTAAAGAAAGAGAAAAGCTTTCCTTACATAATAGGATGACAGATGTTTATTTGTTAACTCTGTCACCATAAGAAACAGATGTTAAATGATAGAAGAAATGGCAAGAAAAGTCTACTTCTACTTAGTGCTGTGATATTCAGAAATTGGGACAGAATACAACATGCTTCCTTTATTAATATTACTCAGTATCATAATTACTAAAAATTACTGAAAACACTACCCACTGCAGTACTAGTGAGAGTTACACTGCTACTCCAGACCTTTCCCAGCTTGGCTTGCAATAGCAATCAGCCTTATCTTATTACAGTAAACACAGAGGCCCAGAAATTAGACCAGGTGCTATGTGAAGGAGTCAGAAAACATCCCCAAGATCCACAGATCAGATAGGAATATCTATTACTGCATGGTAGCCGTGCTGATAGTTAGTACTTACACTATTTTCCCCCAGAAATTATTTAAGTCTTGTCATAGTATAGGTGTATTTGGAAAGAAAATGATGTTGTGATACATAAACTCCTAGTTTTGAGCAGCAATTCAAATGTACAATCAAAGCATAAAGTTACCATTTCCTCAATAACCTCCTCTTTATTGGCCAGGAAATTGAAAGAAAAGTAGATCGAAACAAAGGTTACCAGAAGGGAGAAGAATAAGAAGAGTTGCATGAGGCCCCTTCTATACACTAAAATCCTAACTAGCCCAATAGCCTTTCTCTTTAAAAGAAACAACAGTAATGAGACTGTGGTGAGACAATCTCTCCAATACTGAACTACCCCCTAATACGAAGCAGTGAAGAAGCTGTCAGGTCACTGCTTCTCCACTACTCATTCACTCATTACCCAAATATTGATTAGGGCCTACATTGTGCCAGAACCTTCTAGCATCTTCAGATACATCAATGAGCAAAATGAGTACGGGTCCCTGCAAACATGAAGTTTACAATTCAAGAGAGAAAGACAATTAAAAAAGAAACTAAAAAAAATTTAGAGGAAGATAAGGGGTATCTGGAGAGTTGGGCAGTTAGGCACGGTGCCATTTTAAATAGGGTGCTCAGGAAACAGGCCTCATTGGAAGAAGCTCATTTGGGAAATGACATTAAGGGGTTGAGATAATTAGCAAGGAAGATACATAGGGGAAGAATATTGTAGGCAGAGGAAAGGGCGGGAACATTCCTGTATATTGGGAAAAAGCTGAGGCCAGTAAAGGTAGAAGCAAGGAAAAGAGTAGCTAGAGAGAAAATCAGAGAAGTAACAGAGGTAAGATCATGCAGGATCTTAAAGCCACTGATTTACCTTGACTTTCTCTGAGTAGAAAGGGGAATTACTTCAGAGTCTTGAGCAAGGAGCAGGAAGATCTGACTGACTTTTTAATAAGATCCCTCTGGCTGCTCTGCTGGGTTTAGACCATTGAAGGGGGCAGGATGTGGGGGACAATGGTAGGAGGAGACAGGCAAGTTAAATTAGAATTCCATTATGGTTATCGAGATGAAAGTTGATGTTTTGAGTCAGAGTGGTAGAATGAAAGCCGTAGAATGTGAATGAAACATATATATTTTGAATGGATTGGACGTGGGATTTAAGTAAAAGAAAGGAGTAAAGGATTAAACCACTATTTCTGGTTTACTAACTGGAATGATGGAAGTGCCATTAAATGAGATAGAGAATACTGAGAATGAAACAGGTTTGGAAAGGGAGGGTTTCAGACAGGTCTGACATGAGATACCTGTTAGACATTCAAATAGCGAAGTCAGGTCAACAGCAGATACTGACATCTATAGGTCAGGCTAGAGCTCTGAACAAGAGATAGAAATTTGGGATCTGTTTGCATGTACTCAGTATATAAGGTATGAGACTGGATGCAATTGCCAAGGGAGTGAATGTGCTGAGACACTCCAACAATCAGGGGATAGGCAGAAAAGAGAGCTTCAGTTAACAAGACTGAGAAAAACAAGACAGTGAATTAGGATTAAAACCATGGGCTTTTGATGTCCTAGAAACCATGTGAAGAAAAGGTATCAAGGAAGAAGTTGTGAGCAACTGCGTCATATGCACTGAGAGGTCAAGCACAATGAAGACTGAGAATTGACCATTGAAAAATAAAACAAAAAAATGCATTATTTTACAAGCACAGTGCCAAAATGCCCTGTGAGACAATATCTAATCATTCCTTAATAACCATATAGATTTAAAATTTTTAGTTCCATCTTGTTCCATTTAAGGTTAAGGGCAAAACTATTAAGTAAACTGATTTTCTGTCAGACCCGAGTGAAAATGTTATTTTTTGATTCCCAAAATCAACATGGCATGACCATAATGCCTTATGCTTAGTTATCTCAATAACAACATTTCCTAAAGGGCACAATGCAGTCTGATAAAATCAGACCTAAGGTGCCAGTGCCCATCTGTTTGAAGTCTTCCATTCCCTACGTCTTCCTTATCTACCAAAAATGGTCTGAGTAAAAGGAGGGAGAGGGAGAAAGCAAAAAGCTAACCATAATTTGTAAAAGCAACATCCTAAGGATTTAAAAAAATCCACTGAGAAAATAAAATAAAATAAAATAAAACATCATCTTTATTTCTTACCTTTGAGTATCTTTTTCTTCTAAATTTTATAATATAGTGTTAGAAGTCAAAAGGAAGAATTGCATAATGAATAATATACCTTCAACAAAGAATTTTACCCACTCTCTCACATCCATGTGTTATATGGCAAGTAAATAACACACTGTTATAAATGTTACTGTTATATTAACAAGGCTATAAAGATGGACACTTAAAATGCTCTAGTAACTTGTTTTTACCCGCATAGGAAAAAAAGAGAAAAAGAAGTAATGCAAAATGATAAACTCTCTAGTATTTTATGACATTTCCCTGATGCCATTATTTTTTACAAAGCCATTTTACTATTTTCATTCATCTTTCAGCTACAAGAATAAAAAAGTGTTCTTTACTCTACACATTAGAAATGTTTCTAAAGAAACTCGGTACACAAATAGAACTGTATTTTCCCTATGACTGAGATTATGATTTCATAGTTCTGCTCACACTGAAGCAAGATGCCTTTTAAAATTATCTCTCAAAAAAAAAATCTCAATCAATAATGAGATATGCATTGAAGGTTAGTATATGTCAGACAGTGCTGCAAGCTGAATGACTCCTACTTACCAGGAGGTATGATCTCTGGGAGGTGATAAAAATATACAGACCTAAAAGGTAACAATAAAGAGCTGGGTAAGATTATTGCCAAGTAAGTGATACAGAAAATAAGTGTTATGGAGCCTGAAGGCTACAAAAGATTGCTCCCAGGAGATGTGGTCTAGACAGCTTTCAAAAGGCAGTGGGTCTCCCCCAGGGCTTCAGGAAAGGAGTAGGAATTGAAAGTAGAAGTCAAGGACAGGACATAGCATAGACAAAGGCACACGGGTGGAGTTGTCCTGGGTCAGTGCTGGATAAGACTAGCTGAAGTAGAAAATACAAACTGAAACAGAATGTTTGAAAACACAGTGAATTTAATAGCTACATACCAAGAAATATGCCAGTGCCACCTCTGCTCTCCCTTGTTCTCTCCCCACCTCTACACCAACCCCTCCCCAGCCTTGAATTAACCATGACCTTTGAAGCCAGAGACACTTGAATGCCAACTGTATATTTCCATGCCTGTAGGACAAAGTTATTTAACTGTATGGACCTCAGTTTCCTTACCTATAAATGGTAATAATTATATGCACTAAAAAGACAATTTCTCCAATAGTAATAAGAGTGTCTAGTATTGTAATAGGCACCATGCTCAGATTATTTGCATTGTCTGATTTAATCCTTACAGTTATCCTTGGAAGGCATGTTATTCCCTTTATGCAGATGAAAAAATGAATAAGCAGGTCAAATTACTTGCCCCAAATCAGAGAGACAAAAATTGGCAAAGCCAAGAAAGATCAGAGATTTCGCTGACCCCAAAGTCCCCCATCTTTAGCCATCTTGATACCCTAGAAATAATAAAAGTAAAACATTAGTACAATGCTTGCAGATAAACTTATTATTCTTCTCCAAAATTCCATAAAGTAGTACTTGTTACTACTGTTGTTATTATGATAGATGAGAAAAATTAAAATCCAGGGATTTTATGTAATTTCCCTCCTGTGACTTGGCTGATAATTAACAAGACAAAAATAGATTGAAATCTGATTAACAAGATTCTCAAATTTCGATACAGCATCACTGCAGTTTTTTGAATGTAGGAATAGAATCATCAAGACATTCCTTTGGGAGAGTTAACCTGTTTCATGAAGCTTGTACTCAATATTCCCCTAACAGAACCAAAACTTTCTGTGTGGGGCTTTCTCTGTAGTCCATAAATACCTATAACACCGTATTGCATATATGAGACATATTTCTTCCTCTAGTCTAGACTATGATGAGTTCCTTAAGAGTAAAGTTCATTTCCTACCTATCTTTGTATTTCCAAAGCTTAGCACATGTGCATCAAATTTAGTGCATACTCAAAAGCATTTGATGCATAAATGGACGAAGAGTAACACAGATCTAATAGATTCAAATGGAAGTACTTTGGAAGTCCACATGCCAGCTTCAGGGTCTCATGAACCCCACTGAAGTTTATATAAATGTGGACTGTATGTGCTTAAGTGCATTTTCAAGGAATAAGTTTCATACTTCTCATCAGATTCTCAGAAAGATACCAGACCCCCATAAATGTTAAGAGCCATCAGACTCAAGGTAGGGAAACTAGTTAAAAGCAATTGAATTTGTACAAAAAAAAATGTATAAAGGACTAAACTAGTGCTATGGCAATAGATACAGAAAGAATAATACAAAAACAAATGATATTTCATAAATAAGCCCACAGAATTTGACATAAAAATCTAGTAGTCATTAGGTTTATTGTTATACTGAATACAATAATCAGCCAAGCAGCATCTATCACATACTTTTCTCTCATAATTGTTTTTATACCACTCACTAGTCTAATTGAAAACAAGTTACTCAAATGAAGGAGTTCTTGTAGTGTAATTACATTACTCTGGTCTTGTAAACCAAAAACGGAGGACCCTCTTCCCCAGGATAATTTCAGGAAAGAAGTATCTCACTTCATGGCCAGCACCCAAGCTGAAAATCTACTTAAACCATTCATTGAATTCTCTATTTGGAGTGCAATAATCTTATTTTAATTGTTCTGTCAGCATTGAAAATAATCACAAAATTAATGCTATGACTGTGTACATTGTACATTCCTCTTGTCCACATGAACTGATATACTAACACCATATATGCTTAATCATACATTGCACATCTATGTATTATTATACATTAAATTTCTGCCCCCATAACTATCCAATTGGGACAACTGTGAAGTGTCGTTGTCTGTGGTTTATTCCAGTAAGATGTGGTAGAGATATGACTGTTCCAACTACCTGGGTTCTTTCAGGACATATTTAGTGTCTAGAAATGTTAAATGCATGTACAGTTGACCCTTAAATAATGCAGAGGTTAGGGGTGCTGAACCCCTGCACAGTCAAAAATCCACATATAACTTTTGATTCCCCCGAAACTTAATTGCCTGCTATTGATCGGAAGTATTACAGATAAACTTGTGTTGATTAACACATATTTCGTATTTTACATGTGTTATATGGTATATTCTTACAATAAAGTAAGCTACAAAAAATAAGATGTTATTAAGAAAACCATAGAGAAGAGAAAATATATTTACTATTCATTAAGTGGAAGTGGATCATATATAAAGGTCTTCATCCTCATTGTCTTCACACTGAGTAGGCTGAGGAGGAGGAAAAAGAGGAGGGATTGTTCTTACTGTGACAGGGCAGAGGCAGAAGAGGTGGAGGAAGTAGAATGAGAGGCAGAAGAGGCAGGTCCGCTCACTGTAATGTTCATTTTTAAAAATCCGCATATAAACGTACCCACACAATTCAAACTCCTCGTGTTGTTAAAGGGTCAACTATATTTTATTCTACAAGCCTATGATGAAAGTACCCAGTCTTTTTTGCAAGTTTTATTGAACAAATGTTTATTGAAGTCTGATATATGTGAAGAACTAGATGCTAGAGATACAGATTTAAGGAGTGGGGATTTTCTCCCTTTCTGCTGGAAAACTGGAGGAATTTTGCCTTAATAATAATAAGAAAGCCAGAATTTTTAAAATATATTTACTAAATCACTAATGTGATGGATATTGAATTACATACAGTGACCTCTGGTAAGATTGAGAGTCTCTAGATGTTGTGAGATTGAGATAAATCAAACTGTGTTCTTACTGTTATTTTCCTCCCCTCTCCCAATATTTCTATAGAATTATATTAAATTATAAATGATATTCCATGAAAACTCAAAAAGGGCTTAATAAAGGAAGGTTTTAGGAAAAAAATAAAGGCCAGCTGACCTTAGTGCTGGTTGAAGATTTACAGTGATAACTATATATAAATGTCAAGCTATAGAGTTTCTACCAGTAACTAGGTGCAGTATTTTTTGCTGTTTTTTCTACAGGTAATTGTCAATGCAACTGGACATTTGCTGCCGTAATTGAGTTCTGGTTTTCCATTAACTAAATTTAAGCATTCTGAAAGTGACCAAGCCTGTTAAATGAATGCAAAAGAAATTATTTAAACACAAAGAGGGACATTTACAAAAATATTTAACACCTCTGTGGACTAAAAAAAAACAATGAAAATGGAACATAACATGTACAGCTAAAACTACAGGCTTACTCTACCGTTAGTCCAGAAGCAGGCCCTAGTAACTTAGAGTTTTGATCTTTCATGACAACAGGGACCAAGTATTCTACTAGTGAGATGGTGTAACAAAGTCAGACTCATTGCTTAAAATTGGAGCTGCGGTGTTGCAACCCCCACAACTTGTTCTTGAAGAGGGTCTAGTTTTATAAGAAGCTCTAATCTAGACCCAGGTAAGAGGTGAAGCCAGCTGGGCTTTCAGGTCAGGTAGAGACTTGGAGAACTTTTCTGTCTAGCTAGAGGATTGTAAATGCACTAATCAGCAATCTGTAAAAATGCACCCATCAGCACTCTGTGTCTAAAGGATTGTAAATGCACCAATCAGCACTCTGTAAAAACACAACAATCGGCACCCTGTGTCTACCTAAAGGATTATAATGCACCAGTCAGCACTCTGTAAAATGGACCAATCAGCTCTCTGTAAAATGGACCAATCAGCAGGATGTGGGTAGGGTCAAATAAGGGATTAAAAGCTGACCCCCCCGGAGCCAGCAGCAGCAACCTACTCAGGTCCCTTTCCACACTGTACAAGCTTTGTTCTTTCGCTCTTCACAATAAATCTTGCTGCTGCTCACTGTTTGGGTCTGCATCAACTTTAAAAGCTATAACACTTGCCACAAAGGTCCACAGCTTCATTCTTGAAGTCAGCAAGACCACAAACCCCTGGAAGGAAGAAACTTTGGACACATCTGAACATCTGAAGGAACAAACTCCAGACATACCATCTTTAAGAGCTGTAACACTCACTGCGAGGGTCCGCAGCTTCATTCTTGAAGTCAGCAAGACCAAGAACCCACCGGAAAGAATAAATTCCGGACATATTTTGGCAACCCAGATGGGACTATCACCAAGCAGTGAGTACCACTGGACCCCTTTCACTTGCTATTCTGTCCTGTTTCTCCTTAGAATTCGGGGGCTAAATACCGGGCACCTGTCCGCGAGTTAAAAGCGACTAGCATGGCCACCAGACTAAAGACACTGGTATCAGGCTTTCTGGGAAAGGGCTCTCTAACAACCCCCAATTCTTTGGAGTTGGGAGCATTGGTTTGCCTGGAACCAGCTTCCGCTTTTCCTGTACTTCTGGGCTGAGCCAAGTGTCAACAGAGAGGAAAGCCATTCAGCTCCGGGGTCCCGACAACAAGTTGGTTGACCCTGTGGCCAGGAGCAGAACTCACACAGTCACATCACCCAAGCAAGACTCGCCCATCTGTCCCATCCTGACTCTTGCCTCCTGGGTCCTAATGCCTGTCAGACAAACTTCCTCTCGCCCCTCCTCTCCGAGGTTAGTCCTGCTTCTAAAAACAACTACCTGTCTCTGGTGCTTTTCTAGTTTCTCCTATAAGAATGATTTGTAGTATAAACTTCAGGACTGTGTTACTTTCTTTAGGCACCCGGGCTCACCAATCAGAAAGACATAATTTTTGTCCAAAGCCCCTTCACAGGGGAAACTATCTGGAATTTTAGGATCCTTCCTCAGACTAGCAGGCCTAACAAAATCTATTCCTGAAGCTAGGATATGGGGAACCTCAGAAATGATATCCTTCCTATTCAAGTGAGGACAAAAGGCGTCAGTCTTCCAACCCTGGAGATCCCTTCCCTCCTTCAGGGTATGGCCCGCCACTTCATTTTTGGGGTGTAACATCTTTATAGGACAGCGGTAAAGTCCCAATACTAACAGGAGAATGCTTACGACTCTAACAGGTTTTTGAGAATGCATTGATGAAGACCACTAAATCCAATTTTTCTCGGTCTTCTTTGGGGTCTAGGAGGACAGGCAAGGTGCAAGTTTTTGAGAATGCATCAGTAAGGGCCATTAAATCTGACATTCCTCTGTCCTCCTTGTGGTCTAGGAAGAAAACTAGTGTTTCTGCTGCTACGTCTATGAGTGCAACTATTCTGATCAGCAGGGTCCAGGGACTGTTGCGGGTTCTTGGGCAAGAAGTGTTTCTGCTGCTGCATTGGTGAGTGCAACTATTCCGATCAGCAGCGTCCAAGGACCATTGTGGGTTCTTGGGCAGGGGTGAAACAAACCAAAACTGCAGGTGGTTTTGTCTTTCAGATGGGAAACACTCAGGCATCAACAGGCTCACCGTTGAAATGCATCCTAAGCCATTGGGACCAATTTGACCCACAAACCCTGAAAAAGAGGTGGCTCAGTTTTTTTCTGTACTATGGCTTGGCCCCAGTATTCTCTCTCTGATGGGGAAAAATGGCCACCTGAGGGAAGTGTAAATTACAATACTATCCTGCAGCTTGACCTTTTCTGTAAGAGGGAAGGCAAATGGAGTGAAATACCTTATGTCCAAGCTTTCTTTTCATTGAAGGAGAATACACAACTATGCAAAACTTGCAGTTTACCTCTCACAGGAGGACCTCTCAGCTTAACCCAATATCCTAGCCTCCCTATAGCTTTCCTTCCTATTAATGATAAGCCTCCTCTCATCTCCCCCACCCAGAAGGAAGTAAGCAAAGAAATCTCCAAAGGACCACAAAAAACCCCCGGGCTATCGGCTATGTCCCCTTCAAGCTGTAGGGTGAGGGGAATTTGGCCCAACTGGGTACATGTCCCCTCTCTGATTTAAAGCAGATCAAAGCAGACCTGGGGAAGTTTTCAGATGATCCTGATAGGTACACAGATGTCCTACAGGGTATAGGGCAAATCTTCTATCTCACTTGGAGAGATGTCATGCTATTGTTAGATCAAACCCTGGCCTTTAATGAAAAGAATGTGGCTTTAGCTGCAGCCTGAGAGTTTGGAGATATCTGGTATCTTAATCAAGTAAATGATAGAATGACAGCCAAAGAAAGAGACAAATTCCGTAGCGATCAGCAAGCCATCCCCAGTATGGATCCCCACTGGGACTTCGACTCAGATTACGGGGACTGGAGTCATAAATATCTGTTAACCTGTCTTCTAGAAGGACTAGGAGAATTAGAAAAAAGTCCATGAATTATTCAATGATGTCTACCATAACTCAGGGAAAGGAAGAAAATCCTTCTGCCTTCCTCGAGCAGCTACAAGAGTCCTTAAGAAAATATACTCCCCTGTCGCCTGACTCACTAGAGGATCAATTGATCCTAAAAGATAAGTTTATTACCCAATCAGCCACAGATATCAGGAGAAAGCTCCAAAAGCGAGCCCTGGGCTCTGAACAAAATCTGGAGGCATTATTAAACCTGGCAACCCCTGTGTTCTATAATAGGGACCAAGAGAAACAGGCCAAAATGGAAAAGTGAGATCAGAGAAAGGCCACAGCCTCAGTCATGGCCCTCAGACAATCAAACTTTGGTGGTTCAGAGGGGACAGAAAATGGAGCAGGCCAATCACCTGGTAGGGCTTGTTATCAGTGTGGTTTGCAAGGACACTTTAAAAAAGATTGTCCAATGAGAAACAAGCTGCCCCCTCGCCATGTCCATTATGCTGAGGCAATCACTGGAAGGCCCACTGCCCCACAGGACAAAGGTTCTCTTGGCCAGAAGCCCCTAACCAGATGATCCAACAACAGGACTGAGGGTGCCTGGGGCAAGCACCAGCTCATGTCATCACCCTCACTGAGCCCCAGGTACATTTAACCATTGAGGGCCAGGAAATTGCTTTCCTCCTGGACATTGGCATGGCTTACTCAGTATTAATCTCCTGTCCTGGACAACTGTCCTCAAGGTCTGTTACCATCTGAGGAATCTTGGGACAGCCTGCAACCAGGTATTTCTCCCACCTCCTCAGTTGTAATTGGGAGACTTTGCTACAGGTAGTAAGTATGCTTATCTAATCCTACATGCCCATGCTGCAATATGGAAAGAAAGGAAGTCCCTAACCTTTGGGGGAATCCCCATTAAATATCACAAGGAAACCATGGAGTTATTGCATGCAGTGCAAAAACTCAAGGAGGTGGCAGTCTTACACTGCCAAAGTCATCAAAAGGGGAAGGATAGGGGAGAATAGCAGCATAAGTGGCTGGCAGAGGCAGGGAAAGACCAGCAGAAAGGAAAGAAAGACAAAGAGAAAGAGACAGTGAGAGGAAGAGACAGAGACGAAGAGGGAGTCAGAGAGGACAGAGAAGGAGAGAGAGGAAGAAACAGACAGAAAGTCAAAGAAGGAAAGAGGAAGAGACAAAGAGGGAGAGACAGAAAGAGAGAGACAAGAAGTCAGAAAGAGAGATGAAAGCAGTAAAACAGTGTACCCTATTCCTTTAAAAGCCAGGGTAAATTTAAAACCTATAATCAATCATTGAAGGTCTTCTCCGTGACCCTATAACACTGCAATACTACCTTGTTGTCAGTGTAAACAAAGGCGTAGCCCAAAAGCACTGAGGCCACTGACAACCCATAGCGTTCCTATCAAAAATCCTTAACCCAGCAGGTTTCCTAACAGGGGATCTGAATCTTAATTACCATATAAAGGTCTGAGCAGACTGAGGAGGAACTCCCTTCTGGAGAGGACTATAGATGGTTCCTCCTGGGTGATTAAGGGAAAAAGACACAATGGGTATTCAGTAAATGATAAGGAAACTTTTGTAGAAGCAGAGTTAGGAAAATTGCCTAATAATTGGTCTGCTGAAACGTGCAAGTTGTTTGCACTCAGGCAAATCTTAAAGTACTTACAGAATCAGGAAGGAGCCATCTATACCAATTCTAAGTTAATATGGACTGAACAAGGTTTTATTAAAATAGCAAAGAAAAATTAAAATCACAAACTTAACAAGGTTTTGAACTAAAGAAAGGTTTGCTAAAAATTAACAGTGTAACATGCATCATCCTACTACCACACTCTCTCAAAGGATTTCTCAGACAGTTTGCAAGAAATAACAAATCTATCCAGGAAGGATAGTAACTACAATCCCAAACAGACCCTTTGGCAGCAGTGACTCTCCAAAACCGCCGAGGTCTAGACCTCCTCACTGCTGAGAAAGGAGGATTTTGCACCTTCTTAGGGGACGAGTGCTGCTTTTACACTAACCAGTCAGAGATAGTACAAGATGCCACCCGGCATTTACAGGAAAAGGTTTCTGAAATCAGACAACGCCTTTCAAACTCTTATACCAACGTCTGGAGTTGGGCAACATGGCTTCTCCCCTTTCTAGGTCCCATGACGGCCATCTTCCTATTACTCACCTTCGGGCCCTGTATTTTTAACCTTCTTGTCAAATTTGTTTCCTCCTCTAGGATCAAGGCCATCAAGCTACAGATAGTCTTACAAATGGAACCCCAAATGAGCTCAACTAACAACTTCTGCTGAGGACGCCTGGACCAACCTGCTGGCCCTTTCACTGGGCTAAAGAGTTCCCCTCTGGAGGACACTACAACTGCAGGCCCCTTCTTCACCCCTATCCAGCAGGAAGTAGCTAGAGTGGTTATTGCCCAAATCCCAACAGCAGTTGGGGTGTCCTATTTAGAGGGGGGATTGAGAGGTGAGGCCAGCTGGGCTTTTGGGTTGGGTGGGGACTTTCAGAACTTTTCTGTCTAGCTAGAGAATTGTAAATGCACCAATTAGCACTCTGTATCTAGCTAAAGGATTGTAAATGCACCAATCAGCACTCTGTGTCTAATAAAGGATTGTAAATGCACCAATCAGCACTCTGTAAAGTGGAACAATCAGCAGGATGTGGGTGGGGCCAAATAAGGGAATAAAAGCCGGCCCCCTGACCCAGCAGTGGCAACCCACTTGGGTCCCCCTCTACGCCGTGGAAGCTTTGTTCTTTTGCTCTTCACAATAAATCTTGCTGCTGCTCACTCTTTGGGTCCACACCAATTTTAAGAGCTGTAACACTCACCATAAAGGTCTGCAGCTTCATTCTTGAAGTCAGCGAGACCATAAATCCACCAGAAGGAATAAACTACAGACACATCTGAACATCTGAAGGAAGAAACTCCGGACACACTATCTTTAAGAGCTGTAACACTCACTGCAAGGGTCTGCGGCTTCATTCTTGAAGTCAGCGAGACCAACAACCCACCAGAAGGAATAAATTCTGGACACACAGGGAGGCAGGAGGACAATGGCACAAGCTCATCAAAGTCAAGCCACGCCTCTCTCTAATGCCAGTGGCTAGATTTGCACTGTTGCTCCTGGACAGTAGCCCTCAATACCATTATAAGACTTGGATCTGGTCTGGGATACCACAGGGCTGGTAGAAAACAACCAAAATAAAATAGACTGTGAAGAATAATCCTGAAGTAGAGGGACAGGAAGAAATAACACAAAGCTCTTGTACACACACACACACACACACACACACACACACACACATACAAAAATGATCTTACCAAACCAAATGCCAAAAATGCATGAAGATATCTAAAATGCCAAAAAATTTAAAAATCAGGCCATAAATTCACCAAAAAAACCTTAATTTTATGAGATAATATGGCAAAAAAGTTGCAAATAAGTACATTTAGGGTATCCAAGAGAGATGAAAAAATAATTTGCATAAAAATGAGGAAATTATAAAACAGGCAAAAGGAACTACAGCAGACATAACATATATATTAAAAACCTTATAAAATAAAAAGTAGAGTTGTCAATTTTTAAGTTCAAAATATTGGATAATTTAGAGTGAAGCCATTGAAAAGAGACATTATGTTTTACAAGAAAATACTGAGCAAATTGCCCAGAATGCTGCACAAAGGGACAATGGCATTTTTTACAAGAATCATCAAGAAATACATAAGCTAGATTGAGAGTCTCCAACGTACACATAGTAGGAGTTCCAGAAGATGAGGTAGAATATAGGAACAGAAATATTTGAAGATGCAATTACTAATAAATTTTCAAATGCAAAGAAGTACATGCATCCTCAGTTTAAAAAAAAAAAAGTACTCCTGGTACCAACCACAATAAATAAATTCACATCCTGTTGGATCACAGAGAAACTGAAGTAATATCAAGAGTAAAAACATATCCAGGTAATATATTAGATATTTTTATATATTTTTTAAATCTCTTACATAATATTTGTCTATTTCTCTCCATTATTTTGTCCTTCTCTGATTTAATCTCTGTTCAGTAACATTTAAAGATGAATATTATTGCTTTACTATAATTTGGACAAATATTTCACTAATGTGTGTAAGTTTATAAGGACAGAGACCAAGTACTCTTCATAGTTGCAACTCTATTGCCTAGAAATGTCTGCTACATAGTTCTAGGGCTCAATAATGCTTAAGAAATGAAAGAGTAAATGCTCTATGAAGTCAAGTGACTTCCCCAAGTTTGACTGCTAATAAATGATAGAATGGAACAACTGATAGTGTCGACTCATTTAGGTTGAACCACAGAGTCATATCTTTAGGTACTCTTTTTACCTAGGCTACTGCTCAACCACTTTCTCCTTATCTAGTTCTTTGCCAATGGTTTTAGATTGATGTTATATTTAACCTTACTATTTTTCTTAACTCAGCCTGCTTTTTTGGCTACTGATTTTATCACTCAAAATATTTTTATCAATCACAGACTTTACATAATCCTCAAATTTGCTGCATATACTTTTATATCTACTGGGATAAATATATATCTAAATAATGGGAGAACAGAGTCAGAAATAGGCAAGCCAAGAACAAATGGTGGCTTGAGGAGGTAAGTGCAACTCAAAAAATATTTTTGAAGGTATATGTGCAGGGAAACATACTAGGTACACTCCTCAAAGATGTTTTATAGCATGGAATTTCTAGTTCCAAAATGGCAATATAGAATCCAGCTGGCTTTACTCCCCCAATAGAAAGTCAAAAAGCAAATATATAGTGCCAAGATTATCACCAACAATATCTCAGAACTCAAAAAACAAAGATGAGACACATTCCAGGGCTATAGAGAAGTGAAAAAGTTCCAAACAGACAGTAAGAGAATTGGACTTCCATATCAACAGTGTCCCTCCCCACAATCTGTCCAGCACCAGGCTCACAGAAAATCAACCCCCTAACTCATAGGTTCTGCACTGAAAAAAGTGAGATTGAGGTGAACAACCAACTTTCCCACCATCTTGGATTCCCTGGCAGGATACCTGCCCCTGCCTTAACCCACAAGAAGCATCAAGAATGCCTGAGAAGATAAATGTCCCTGAAGACAGCCAGAGACAAAGGAGGAAGGCAGAACTACCATGCTTGGCCCTAAGAACTCTGCTCTGTAGCTTAGCCAAAGATGCCAAATCAGAGCAGTTGTTCAGCAGCATCATGCTGTTGGAGGTTTGTTCCACAATTCCCCTTACCACACTACGGGAATATCCCCTTTGGGACCTCCCTTATTTGGAATGGGTAGCACACTGACTCTTTACTACAACTGAGACAGACTTAAGGCACCATCAAGTGCCAATAAGGAGGCAGTAGGCTAGAGAAAAAAACATTTTGAAAGAAAGAAGACCAACAGGAAAATCAAAAAGAATCTCTACGCAAATATATTCAATAAAAACTAAAGCCAGACTGAGAAGATAGGGATAAATAATCCCTCAATGCGCCAGGCATGGTGGTTCATGCCTGTAATCCCAGCACTTTGGGAGGCTGAGGTGGGCGAATCACTTGAGGTCAGGAGTTCAAGACCATCCTGGCCAACATGGTGAAACTCCATCTCTACTAAAAATACAAAAAAAATAGCCGAGCGTAGTGGTGTGTGCCTGTAATCCCAGTTACTCAGGAGGCTGAGGCAGGAGAATCACTTGAACTGAAGTGGAGGTGGCAGTGAGTCAAGATCTTGCCACTGCACTCCAGCCTAGGTGACAGAGAGAGAGAGAGTCTGTCAAAAAAAAAGAAAGAAAGAAAAAAAAATCCTTCAATCCAAATATATGCATGTATATCCACAAGAAACAACAGCAAATAGGGAACCATGATCTCCTTAAACAGACAAAGCAAGGAATGACTGACTGACCCTAACAAGATAGTGATATGTGAACTCTCTGATCAATAATTCAAAATAGCAGTTTAAAGGAAACTCAGTGATCTTCAAGATAAAACACAAATTTATCAGATAAATTTAACAAAACGGTTGAAATAATTTTAAAAAATCAAACAAGATTGTTAAAACTGAGAAATACATTTGCTGAGCTGAAAACATTCATTAGAGGCTCCCAACAGCAGAATGGATCAAGTAGAGGAAAGAATTTGTGAGCTCAAAGAAAGGTAATTTGAAAATAATCAGAAGAGAAAAGGAAGAAAACGAAGATCACCTACAATATATAAAATATTACCTCAAATGACCAAATCTGAGAATTATTGGTAATTAAGAGGGAGTTGAGCAAGAACAAGGGGTAGACAGTTTATTCAAAGACATAACAGAAAGCTTTCTGAAATTTGAGAAAGATGTAAATATCAAGGTACAGAAAGAACACCAAATAGATTTGACCCAAATAAGACTACCTGAAGGCATGTAATCAAACTCACAAAAATCAAAGACAATGAGAAGATCCTAAAAGCAACAAGAAAAAAGAAAATAACATAGAAAAGAGCTCCAATTTGTCTGGCAACAGAGTTCTCCATAGAAACCATACAGGTGAGGAGAGAGTAGAATGATATTTTCAAAGTGCTGACAGAAAAAACTGCCTTCTGAAAACATTGTATTTAGCCATCTTTTCTTCAAATATGAAGGAGAGATAAAGACTTCCCCCCCCCCAAAAAGCTGAGAGAATTCATTACCAACAGACCTGTCTTAAAAAAACAATGCTAAAAGGAGTTCTTCAATCTGAAAGAAAAAACATTAACGTGCAAAAAGAAAGCATTTGAAGATAAAAAATTAAGTACACAGACAAACCCAGAATATTTTCATGTGTGCAGTCTACTCAGAACTCTAGTATAAAGCCTAAAAGACAAATCTATCAAAAACAATAATACCAATGGCAACTAGTTAAGATACAGGCAATATAAAAATATGTAAACTGAAACAACATAAAGTCAAAATGTAAAGGGGATGGAGTTAAAGAGTTTAAAAAATTTTTCTGTTTCTATTATTTTGTTTGTGATCTTAATTGTCATATATTAAAAATAATTTATGTCTATAAGATATTTTGTAAGCCTCTTGGTGAGCACAATCCAAAAAACTATAATAGATTTACTAAAAATAAAAAGCAACCAGAGAAAATCATTTAACCACACAGGAAGACAGTAAGAAACAAAGAAAGGAAGAGAGAAGTGACAATGCAACCAGAAAACAAGGAAGAAAATGGCAGTAATAAGTCCTTACTTATCAATAACATGGAATGTAAATGGACTCAATTCTCCAATTAAAAAAATAAACTGAATGGATAAAGGAACGAGACACAACTATATACTGCCTACTAGACACCCACTTCACCCACAAAGACACACATACACTGAAAGTGAAGGAATGGAAAAATATTCCATGCAACTGGAAACCAAAAAAGAGCAACAGCAGCAACACTTTGATAAATAAAACTACAAATCAAAGCATACAAATCTATGCACCTAACACCAGATCTCCAAACTATATAAAGCAAACATCAACAGATCTAATGGAAGAGATAGACTTCAGTACAATAATAGGGGGGACTTCAACACCTCACTATTAGTAGTGAACAGGCCATCCAGACAGAAAATCAACAAAGAAACATCCAAGTTAAACTGCACACTAGACCAAAGAAGCCTAAGAAACATTTATAGAACATTTCATCCAACTGCTGCAGAATACACATTATTTTCTTCAGCAGATGGAATGTTCTCCAGAGTAGATCACATCTTAGACCACAAAACCTCAACAAATTCAAAAAGGTAGAAATCATATCAAGTATCTTTTCTGATCACAAAGGAATAAACTAAAAACATACAAACATATGGAAATTAAACAAGATGCTTCTGAATAACCAGTGGGCCAATGAAGAAATTAAGAATAATACTAAGTAATTTCTTGAAATAAATGTAAATGAAAATACATCACACAAAAATCTATGGGATACTGCAAAAGCAGTACTAAGTGGGAAGCTTATAGCAGTAAATGCTGTATCAAAAGATTGGAAAGACTTCAAAAAAGTAACTTAATCATACACCTCAAGAAACTAGAAAAGAACAAATTACACCCAAAATTAGGTGAAGAAAATAAATAATAGAAACAAGAGCAGAAATCAATGAAATTGACACTAAGAAAGCAAAGACTAATGAAACAAAAGTTAGACTTTTGAAAAGATAAATAAAATTGACAAATCTTTAGCTAAGAATAAAAAAAACTCAAAATCAGAAACAACAAAACAGAGACATAACAACTATGACCACAGAAATATAAAGAATCGTTAGAGACAGAGATTATTTTGAATAACTGTACAGCAACAAATTGGAAAACCTAGAATCGATGCATACATTCCTGGACATATACAACCTACCAAGATTAAACCACAAAGAAATAGATAGCTTCAACAAACCAATAATAAGTAACAATAACAAACTCATAATGAAAAGCCTCCCATCAAAGAAAAGCATAGGACCTGATAGCTTCACTGCCGAATTCTACAAAACATTTAAAGAAGAATCAACACCACCAATTCTACTAAAACTCTCCAAAAAAAATTTAGACGATATACTCCAAATTCAGTTGATGAGGACAGCATCACACTAATACCAAGCTAGACAAAGACACATCAAAAAAAGAAAAACTACAGACCAATAAGTCTAAGGAACATAAATGTAAAAATTCTCAACAAAATGCTAGTAGACAATTTAGCAACACATTGAAAAGATCATTCACCATGATCAAGTGGGATTCATCCCAGGGATATAAGGATAGTTCAACATACTCGGATCAATAAATACGATACATCACATTAACAAAAATGAAAACAAAATACTATATAATTATTTCAATAGATGCAGAAAAAGCACTTAATATTCAACATTCCTTTATAGCCAAAACTTTCAGCAAACTGGGTATAGAAGGAACATACCTCAACATAATAAAGGTCATATACAACAAACCCAAAGCTAGCATGATACTGAATAGGGAAATATTAAAATTGTTTCTTCTAAAATCTAAAACAAGACAAGGATGTCCACTATTATCACTTTTATTCTATACAATACTAGAAGTCCTGGATAGTGCAATTAGCCAAGAGAAAGAGATAAAAGGCATCCAATTTAAGATGGAAGAAGTCAAATTAGCCTTCTTTGCAGATGGCATAATCTTATACTCAGAAAATTCTAAACACTCAACCAAAAACTGTTAGAACTGATAAACAAATTCAATAAAGTTGCAGGATATAAAATCAACATACAAAAAATCAGTAGCATTTATCTATGCCAACAGCAACAATCTGAAAAAGAAATCAAGAAAGCAATCCCATTTATAATCACTACGAAGAATATAAAATACCTAGGAATATATTTAACCAAATAAGTGAAAGGCATATACAAGGAAAACTATAAAACACTGAACAAATTAGAAGACAAAAAAGGGAGGATATTCTATGTCCATATATTGGAAGAACTGATATTATTAAAGTGACAATTGTACACAAAGGAACTTACAGATTCATTGTAATCCCCATCAAAATACCAATGACATTCTTCACATAAATAGAAAAAAATGACCCTAAAATATATATGGAACAACAAAAGACCCAGAAGAGCCAAAGCAATCTGGAACAAAAGTACAAATCTGGAGGCATGACACCACTGAACTTCAAATATACTACAAAGCTATAGTAACTAAAATAGCATGGTACTGACTATGCTATTTTACGTAGACTAATGGAACAGAATAGAGAACCCAGATATAATTCCATGCATTTACAGACAACTCATTTGTTGACAAAGGTGCCAAGAATATACAATGGGGAAATGACAGTCTTCTCAATAAATGGTGCTGGGAAACTGAATAACTATATGCAGAAGAAGGAAACTAGACCCCTATCTCTTGTCATATTCAAAAATAAAATCAATATGGATTAAAGACGTAGATCTAAGACTATGACCCTATAAAAAAAAATTTGGGAAAATGCTTCAGAACATTTGTCTGGGCAAATATGTTTTGTGTAAAACGTCAAAAGCACCAGCAATAGGCAATCAAATCAAAAATAGAAAAAGGAATTACATCAAGTTACAAAGCTTTTGTCCATAAGAATCACTTGAACCTGGGAGGTGGAGGTTGCAGTAAGCCAAGATCGTGCCACTGCACTCCAGCCTGGGCAACAGAATGAGACTCTGTCTCAAATGAATAAATAAATAAATAAGCTTTTGTACAGTGAAGTAAACAATAAAAAAAATGAAGAAACAACCCACATAATGAAAGAAAATATTTCCAACCTAACGAGAGATAAATAACCGGGATATATAAGGAGCTCAAGCAACTCAATAGCAAATAATAATAAATAATACAATTTATAAGTGGGCAAAAGATATGAATAGACATTTCTCAAAAAAGACAAACACATGGACAACAGGTACATGCAAAAATGCTCCACATTCCTATTATCAGAAAAATGCAAGTTAAAACCATGAGATATCATCTTACCCCAGTTTAAATGGCTTTTATCAAAAAGATAGGGAATTACAGATACTGTGTAAGGATATGGAAGAAGGGGAACCCTCATACACAGTCAGTAAGAATATAAATGAGTATAGCCACTATGGACAACTACATGGAGGCTCTCAAGAAACTAAAAAAAAATAGAGCTATCTATATGATCCAGGAATTCCATTACTGGATATATATCCAAAAGAAACAAAATCAATATATGGAAGAGATATCTGCACTTCCCTGTTTACTGTAGCACTATTCATCTAGCCAAAATGTGGAATCAATCTAAGTGTCTATAAAGGGATAAATGGATAACACAAATGTGGCATATATACACGATGGATTATTTAGTTATAAAAAATAAATCCTGTTACTTGCAGTAACATGGATGTAACTGGAAGTCACTATGCTAAATGAAATAAGCCAAGCACAGAAAGAAAAATATTGCATGTTTTCACTCGTATATGGGAGCTAAAAAAAAGTGGATCTCATGAAGACAGGTAGTAGATTTGTGGTTACCAGAGGCTAGGAGGGATAGGAGGCAGCGGGAATGAAGCGAGGTTGATTAATGGGTACAAATATAAAGTTTGATAGAAAAAAAAATCTAGTGTTTGATAGATCAGTAGGGTGACTATAGTTTATAATAATCTATTGTATATTTCAAAATATATAGAAGAGAATAACTTGATTATTTCTAGTGTAAAGAGAAATATTTAAGGTGATGGATATCACAAGTATACTGATTTGATTTTTACAAAGTATAGGAATATGCTAAATTATCACACATACCCCCAAAAATATGTACATTTATTTTGTATCAATCAAAAATAAAGACATGCAGTATATTAGAAAACTATATTACATTTATATATGATAGAAGAATATGATGGGAAAACAAACAACATGCTATAGCATTCTAAAAAGGGAAAGATGACAACTCTTTGGGTAGGATGGAGAAATTTCAAGGAACAGGTGACTACTGAGAGTGCCTTGAAAGAGTAGCTGCGTTTTGACAGAAGGATGTGGGAGTAAATAAAACTGCAGTCCAAGAAACAACCAGGAGCAGAAGAATGGAAGCAGAATACTATGGGCATATTTAAAATGCAGCAATCTCTTAACTTGGTCTTTGGAATAGGATGTGTGTTGAAAGTCATAAAAAAGAAAAGACTGAAACCTGGCTTGAGGATATATCATGTAAGACCCTGAATGATATGCTGGAGGCTGTGTATATAATTCAGTAGACAATGAACAGATATTAAAGATTTTTTTAAGGGAAACTCTATATCAAGGATATGCTTTTTGAAGTTTACTTTAACAGCCAAAACATAATGAGTTTGAATTTATACCCAGAGTGTAGAGTTTGGTAGATTATCTATGGGGAAATGCTCAGTGTAAAACGAAAGTTGGCACTCAGGAGCAGAGCTGAGGCTGGAGAGGATGACTAACATCTTGGGAAGAACAGGGACAAAGACAAATGTAAAACACATTAGGCTGCTGCACAAGGATTCAGCCAATGACCGTGGGCTGGTCAGCAACGATGAGTGCTTCATTAAGTCAAGAAGAAATATTATGGAGAAAAAGACTCTGGATTTGGCCTTTAGAAGATGGTCTTTAATGATAAATAGCAGCAGTGGGAGGGTTAGAGCAGAAGCCTGGGTAATAGAGGTAATAAACTGATCAGTTTCTTAGTCCATTTGGACTCCTATAACAAAAATACCAAAAACCAGGTAACAACAGACATGTATTCCTCACAGTTCTGGAGGCTGGGAAGTTCATGTTCAAGGTGCTGGCACATTTGGTGTCTGGTGAGGGACTGCTTTCTGGTTCATAGATGGTACCCTCTAGCTGTAGCTGTGTCCTCACGTGGTAGAAGGGGTCAGTTAGCTCTCTGGGACCTCTTTTATAAGGGCCCTAATCCCAATATGAGAACTCCACCTTTATGACCTAATCATCTCCCAAAGGCTCCACCTCCTAATACCATCAGCTTGGGGTTTAGGATTTCAACATATAAATTTTGGAGTGATATAAGCATTCAGTTAATTGTAATCAATAAGATAGCAGAGAGAGTGAATGTCCTATGGAATCATTCGGCAGAAAAAGGTGAACAGCAGTAGACTTGAATGGGAGGCACTTAGGATAAGGTCGTCCTAAACATTTTTTTGACATAGTGGGAAGAATCAGGGTTCTTTTGTTTGTGCTAATGTCACATAGTCTCAAAAGTATTCATCTCTCTGTCTTGCAATGCCGATTTGCTTCTTATTCTTCCATACTAGACTGTAAGCTCCTTAAGGGCAGATGTTGTGTTTCCTTCACCATAGTTTTCTCAGCACCTAATCCAGTGCCTAACACAGAAAAGACACTCAATGCAAGTATTTTAAAATGCAAGAAAAAGCTTAAAGATGGTATGAAAATGAAATCAGTGCTCTCAAGTTCCGAAGGATGTATGGAGGATTAGCATTAGAAACAGGATGATGGATTAACCTTGGATTATGATAGTGGTTTATTATCTAATTATCTCCAGTGGTTTGTTTGAAGAATTAAAAAGTCATATTTATAAAAATTATTGATAAGGAAAATAAACACTTATTATATTCAGCCAGTACACTGTATTTCTTCCAAAGAAAATCTGAGTGCTTTGAGAGTTGTGTAGTTGTGTCATTGTACCAGAAACTCTTAGTGTTCTATTTGCAGCTTTGAAGATCCATTCAAAAAAATTTGTGAGGTCTTAAATAATGTATTTGAATATAAATAAATAAGCTTGACAGTTGAAGTAAGAAAAATAAAAAATGAATTAGGACTCAAAAAGAAAAAGCTGGGAAATCTGAGAAATGACCAGGAAAGGAAAAAAAAATGCCAGTGGCCCCAAGCTATAAACAAAACTCAAGTGAAGTTTCACCATCTCCATTTCCTTTCCACTACCCCTGAGCTTTTTTGTTGCCAAGTATTTCCGGCCATGCGAGCATACTGAAGCCAGAGTATGGGTGTGCATATCTCAAGTCTACATGTGTTCCCAGGTTGTTTTATGGTACCAGTGGGAAGTCACATTTTTAGAAGTTAAGAAAAGGAGGAATAAAACATCATCATGCCAGGAATTGAGTTGGATCCCAGTGTGTAGCTGCACTATGAGAACCTGTATCTTGGAGAGTCCAGAGGTAGTCTATTTTGACATTTAGCCATGCTGTGAGATAGAAATGGTTGCAGGTGACAATGATTGCTTCCTCCACTCAGCTGGGTGAATAGACTTCAGCCAAATAACTTTTATGTAAGGTACCTCTAGTTTTAGTTTCTATGATTTCAAATGTGAATAGGGTTGGGGGAGGTGTTGGCAATGAACAAAGAAAGCTATAAGGAAGTAATGGTGTTTCTCCTGCTTTCCCAATTAAGAGACACTCCGTAATAAGACAGCAAAATACTGTATGCTCATTAGGTATGCTGTCACCTTCTGAACTTGCTCAGCGGCAGTGACTGCATCTCAGGCAGGAAGTGATTTGCCTGTGCAGATGCACTCGTCATGAGCTAACCATAGTGCCAAGATCAGAATTTAGAGCCCCCACATTTTCAGTCTGAGTCTTGAGCCATTAGACCATTATTATTTTACTCTTCAATTTATCAAGAGATACTTTGATTGTACTTCTATTGTATTTCTTTTTAATGTTTCTCTTTTTTTACCCAAGCAGTCTGTCTTCTAAAGCCTCACTGGCCCTCACAATTATCCTTGCTTCTCAGTATGATGCCATCCTATCCACAGCCCTCCAAGTGGGCCAGGTGAGTCATACCTCCTTAGGATTTTTCCAGGGCTTGAAGAAGGAGGTGCTTTATCATGCAAAGGCAAACCATTACATGGGTTTCCTATATCCCTGGAGCACTAATCACCTTAGAGTTCTGGTCCCAAAAGAACAGATATGTTTTTCCAGTGCTAGCATCAAAATTACTCTTCTGGTACCCTCTAATGCTACTGAAGAAATAAAGCTCTACAGTAAGAGGGAAAGCTGAAATAATAAGCCAGTTCAGCCACGGAAAGTTTCAGCAGTAAGTATAAAATGTGCTGTTCTTATATCTTTCCGTTTTGTGATATATTCTCCAAATACTAATAACTGGCCCCCATTATCTCTCTGATAATAGAATCTTTTTTAAAGCGAGAAAAATACTAAAACAGAGAGATTGCTTTGATGTGATTTCTTCAAGCCAGATCATTTGAATATCAACATAACAAACTGCTTTTGGACATCAGAACACAGAATCATGAATCAAATGGCCAGACAAAACCCTGAGAAGTCATCCAGCCCCACCCGCTCCTCTCAGGCAACAGGTCTCACAAGTCACCTCAGAGAGAAGTTTTTTAATGACCTTTAAAGAGAGAGCATCTTTCTAATACTTAACAATCCTGATATTTAAATAAATAAAAAATAAAATCTCTTTCATATCTAATCTGAATTGCTTAAGGTACAATAGCACAATAACATTCAGATTTTATTTTATTTCATGTCGTATCACTAATTTTTTTAAGTGATATATTTGATGGCGATGGTAGTGAAAGTAAAACTGCGTATGTATATAGTTTTATATTTCCAAATGTTTAATACTGCCTCTTAAAAACAACAGTTCGCTGGATAAGGTGATATAGACAAACAGCATGAACTAAGCTTCCCACACAACCTGCTGTTACATAAAACCTGGAGGAAGTAATTCTAAAAGTAACTTTGTATCATAGAAATATTTACATTTAGCAGTAGAAGTGAAATCTGAATTTTTTCTTTTAGACGGCATCTTGCTCTGTTACCCAGGGTACAGTGCAGTGGTGCGATCTCATCTCACTGCAACTTCTGCCTCCTGAGTCCAAGCAATTCTCCTGCCTCAACCTCCCGAGTACCTAGGATTACAGGTGCCTGCCACCATGCCCGGCTAATTTTTGTATTTTTAGTAGAGACAGGGTTTCACCATCTTGACCAGGCTAGTCTCGAACTCCTGACCTCGTGATCCAGTCACCTCAGCCTCCCAAAGTGCTGGGATTACAGGCATGAGCCCTTGTGCCTGGCCCTGAATTATTTAAGTAAAGGATAGAAATGAGCAATGACTAAAGAAAACTTTTTGTCTCCATCATATAAGATGTGGATAAATTTCTCTTTTACAGAGATTATATAAGTGAATTATAGTCAATTTCTAAAACTGCTGTGTTTTCACAAAGATGTGTTCTACAGAGACTAAAATTCTAGTAGGCAATTATTTAAACACTTTTTCTTAACCTTAAATCTCTTTGAGTTTGTTTTGCTTGGTATTTACAGCTTAAATTCCCCAGATTTGCACATTCCAGAGTCAGTACTATTTTTCTAAAACCACTGATAGGTCTCTTGTTACAACAATGGAAATGATGTACCCTTTTTCAAAATTCCTTGTCTATGTTTCTGCCATCATTTCCAAGGTTACTTCTCATCAGAGGATGCAGAGTAGTGACAAAGCTGGTGATAGACAGAGATCATGGCTTTCCAAGAAAGATTCACGCAAGACTTCAGAGGACCTCAAAATCCCTACAGGTTGTTTTCATTCACCATTAAAAATTGAAGAATCAGAGCAATTCCTAGGGTCACGGGACACATGCGTTGTTCAAAGGTCTTCTCTCGATTCTGTGATGGTCTAAAATCATACGTGAAATCTTTGCCTAGTCTCCAAAAGGACTGTGGATTAAATTCAAGGGATCAGTAAACGCAGATTGGAAAATTTTATATTTTTATTTTTACTGGCCTCTAACTGAAACAGCATTTCCTGAAATCATGAGTGTAGACAACAACCATAATGAAATTAAAACCTCTATGACTTTTTCATCATTAGCAATCAAAGATATTTCCATACTAGTTGCTCTAGATATCCCAAAACATGTTTCATTTATGTACATCTCTATTTTAAAGTATGGTAGAACTTTAGAACACAGCTAGACAGCATTTAATATATCAATAAATAAGTACTATGCCATAACTTTAAAATCTTTTGATGGCTATATTTCAATATAGTTGACTTATTTTATAATTGTATGGGTTTTATGTATTTAAAATCTAATCTGAAAAAGTTGACTACTAGCATGACAGTATGAGGAGCTTCATTTCACCAATAAAATCGACAAAAATTATTATGAAAAACAACTATTCAGAGACTCTGGAAATGGTCCAATGGGCAAACAGAAAATGAAGAAACGTCAAGAAAATCTGCCAAAATTCTGTAAGAAAGGCAAGAGCCTGTGGTATTTGAACTAAGACTTCTCCCTCCCTTCCCTCTTCCAGATCAGCACCTCCAGACTGCTGCAGCAAAGAACACAGGGATGCCTTTCTGCCCAACTAGAAAGCTTTCTTCCCAGGAAGAGCAGGACTTGAGCATTTCTCAGCTTACTTCCAGAGGTTTATTGCCGCGGTTAAATTCCAGTTGAGTGTTGATGGGAGATGAGGGCTTCCTTTTTTCCCAATGGTGGAATAAATGCTCTACTTCTGGCATGGTGCATTGAAATTATTGAGACCCCAGTAACCTTTTCTCCAACTCGAGATGGTGGTTCTATGCCAGGAGAAGCAAGCCCAGACGACCTTAGCCTGCTGAATCCCCTCCACTGAGCACTCAGATCCTAGACAGGGGATGTCACTCAGAAAGAAGCTTACATTGCCCAACCTCGAGCTCCAGAGGTCCTGTTAGACTTGTTACCTGTGGGAAGAAGCAGGCCATTAAAAAAGAAAAAAAAAAAAAAACAGCTCCTAATTTCTTCCCAAAGATATCAACTGCATTTGAGACAGAGTATGGAAAAGTTACAACCTAAGAGGACCCTCAGGAACAGTGAAGGTTGTGATGAGATTATGCAAAACAAAGAACAGGCAGTAAAAAGAATGAAGAAAAATGAACAGAGCCTCAGAGGAATGTGGGCGCCAAGAGCACACCAACGCCCACATAAATGAATCTAGTACTTTTGGGAGTACCAGAAAGAGAGAAGAAAGAGGATAAGAAAAAATATTCAAAGAAATAATGGCTGATCACTTCTCAGAATTTATTGGAAAATAACAATCTACATATCCAGGAAGCTCAGCAAACTCTAAGCAAGTGAAATATGAAGACATCCACAAACAAACACATTATAGTAAAGATGCTGAAAGTCAAGGAGAAAACCTTGAAATAAGCAAAAGAAAAAATTATTTTTGGAAGGTGTTAATGTACCTGACTGCCATGGGAGCCAATGCTCAGAATAAGTTCAGGAACCTCAGGTATAGTCATCTAGAATAAAATAGTTGCCCACAGGAGATAATTGGGGGGAAGGGGTAGGAATCTCAGTCCTCAACGAGAGTTCATCAAAATGATGCAGACGTAAAATGGAATCAACCCAAAATCCCATCAATATTAGACTGGATAAAGAAAATGTGGTACCATGTACACCATGGAATACGATGCAGCCATAAAAAAGAATTTCATGTCCTTTACAGGAACATAGATGAAGCTGGAAACCATCATTTTCAGCAAACTAACAGAGGAACAGAAAACCAAACACTGCATGTTCTCATTCATAACTGGGAGTGGAACAATGAGAACATATGGGCACAGGGAGGGGGATCACACATCAGGGCCTGTTGGTGGGTGGAGGGCAAGAGAAGGTATAGCATTAGGAGAAATACCTATTGTAGGTGACAGGTTGATGGGTACATCAAACCACCATGACTCATGTATACCTGTGTAACAAACCTGCACGCTCTGCATATGTATCCCAGAACTTAAAGTATAATTTAAAAAATGGAAAAAAAAAATCCTGTGATCAAAAAAAGAAAAATGAAGAGGGTGCTAAGTTAAACAAAATTAAAAAGGTTTTGTTACTGCAAGACTTGTCGTAAGTTTTATCATGCTAACTGTGAGTTTCTAGCTGTAGGTAAAAATTACAGCATTTCCCAAACTGTTTTGACCATGAAAGTCTTTTTTGGAGTAAATCTAAAGGTTCAAAGTTTGAAGAGCACTTTGGGAAACACTGGCATGAAGTTAATGAAAGTGAGGGGTATTGATCACTGCTGGAGTCAATTGGCATTTTGTTCCCTATATGTCTATATCAGGCAATACTTTCTCTTGAAGGTATACATGACAGATAACTATCCATATTTTCAAAGACATCCTAGGTGAAAGGCTGTCTGAGGTTTCTGGTAATGCTACTTGCCAAGGCCACAAATTTAAGCCACCCTGAGGGTGACTGTGCCCTAGACTGTCTTTTTTGATTTTTGGATCACATTCTGCTAAAAATCTTTAGACTCTACATTAATGAGTGCAGAAAAGAACAACCACTGCTAACGGGCTTCTTCTTTGCATGGAAAATTCCTTCCCATTCCTGTTTCTAGTCTTAGGTTCTGGTTTATAATAACAGCCTATCAAAATGTTGCATGCAGCTTCAAAAAAAGTAGTCATCATCTGAGAGCTATACTTAACATCAAATGCCAAGGCAAATTTGTCAGCAGCTGAAGCCTGGAGCACAGCCAGTTCACAGCACTGAGGCTCCACTCACTGCAACTCACCATCAGAGGGTGTATATTAGAGGAGGATGGACCCCAGCCAGATATAAAGAAGTTGTGGCTCAGCAACTTGAGTCAGGTGACAGTAAACAAGGAACACTGAAGGAACAGTGTAAAGGGAGACAACTTCAAGAAACATAGTATTACTGTTTCCTGTCAGAAAAATGGCAATAGCAGCAACTAGGCCAACCTTAGTGTGCCATTCAGAGGTGAAGTGGCTATTATTCTTTACGAAAATGCTTACAGCCTCTAACAGAAAGCAGTGATTCATAAAAAGAACTGAACACTTCCTAAGATGCAAACAGACAGAGAAATAGATGAAGACTCACTATGGAAATGACCTAAGTCTAACCAAGGGTATCATCAAACACAAATACTCTATATAGAAAATGTCATTCCAGTATATTTTATATGGCTGTTGAACTTTGCTCCTCCATTCTTTCAAACAGTTGTGCAAGCTTGTAAGTCTCTAAATTAAGGTCCATCCTGGCTGAAATACTTAGAGTGGTTTCTATTTTCCTAACCAAAATACTCATATTGTATTTTTCCTATTCAGAGGGACTTGAACAATCAACTGAATGAGTGTGGGGGCAGACACTGTACTTTCCTAGAATGATGTGCACAAGTTGGTGAGCATTAAATACTGGCGTATTAATAGAGTAGTGAAAGAATCAAGTAGAAGCCTCTATCTATGTTCTCTGGTGACCTTCTTATAAGCAGGGCCACTTTCTGAATAACAGAGCAAGTGACAGAAAAATCTAATGCATGCATAAGACAGAACTATAAGACAAATAACTACCAACAACAGCAACAACAAACCAATTTCAAGGAGCCAGAGCAATTTTGCATAAAGGATGGAGCTGCAAGCAGGAGGATAAGCATCATAGATAGAAAAATATTTTGAGCTAACCAAGACATTTGATGGATCCCAAGATCCATAGCTAAAAAAGAATCAGTGAGCAATCAGGGCCCAAGGATTGTACCAAAAATCTATAAAAATGGAAAGAACTCACCTATCAAATTGACATTTTAAAAAAATAAAATATCATATCCCATCCTGGCAAATTCAAAAGTGCAGCCATTTTTACACAATGTTTGTGGGAGTACAAATTGCTACACTGACTTAGGAGAGGAATTTGGTAATATGTTTTAAAATATTCATGTTCTTTGCCCATGCATTTCTACTTCTAAAATGTTGTTCTACTCAATTCCCAATTTTGTTTAAAGAAAAAGTGTATATGAGTGTCTTAAGGATGATCAGAGGAACTGACTACAAAATGTCAAGTGGTTCTATCTAGGTATTAAGATAGCATTGCAAATATGTATTCTCTGTTTTTTCTCTTCTCTATTTTCTTTGGATTCTTCCCTGAAAAAACAGATACTAATTCTGTAATACATAAAGCAAAATATACTTAAATAACAATTAAAAGAGCAATAGAGTAGAAACATACACAAGTGTCAAGGAGACTTGATCACAGATTATGTCTTTTCTAGATTATTCTATACTTCCAGGGAGGCAAGAGATAATTTTAGAAGGATTGCTTCAGATCGTACAGTTAGGAACCTATAAAGGGCCACTCCTAACTGAAGTGGAGAATGAAGAGACTGAGCAGCAACAATTCCTCCTGAAAGAAAAAAACAAAAATCCAAAGACAACAACCCTCAGTCTAACACAAATAGAGTGAGCCTCCATCTTTGTCATTAAGAAATATAGGGAAACTCAGATACAAGTGAAGGACACGAACATGATATACACCAGGAATCAAAAATGAGAATATTACTTTCCTGCTCTTACATGCCTCTTCCAAAGCACCCCACATCTAATACATTACACCTTTCAAGCAAGGCTAGGAAAGTTTTTTTATAGGATCAAGAACAAAATTATGCGAATTTTTGTTAATCCAATGATATTTGTTCTTCTAATAGTCTGTAATGCCAAAGGAGATGGAAGCCACATCTTAGTTGTCATTGTATTTTCAGGGTTTTGTGCAGCACTTGGCTAAAGGAAAGTTTGATGAGTGAATGAAAGAACAACAATTTGAATACTTTCTGTAAGACCCTAAAATCAACCCATTTGAATCAAGAGAGCCAGTAACTAAAATGAATTAACCAAATTCCTTTGAAAAAATATATACATATACAAAATAAATTTATCAGAATTTTTACAATTTCATTCTTACTGATATTCGAGTTAAATTCAGATTCTACCCCAATTCGTCAGGTTCCTAATGCAACTATCATAAACATGCCAGTTACTATACTTCTGTAGGTATTTGTGGGCCTTATGTTTTATGATTGACTCATTGAGAAGAAATATTTAGTTAGTTGACCTACAGTGAATTTAACAAGAGCATGACACACATCAGCAGTATCACACGAGAATGAAATTGGTGCTGACTGGGTGACAGCCTTTATTGTGGGACAGTGAGGGGCTTGAGGGCCTGTATTGTGAATGAGAATGACAGCACTTCAGAAAGACCTGATGCAAATTTTTTGACAGGTCATATAGTCACATTCAAAAGTACTCTTGCTGCTGTCACACATCACCACTTTTTAAAAATGTCAAACCGGTATTACACTGCATAAAAAAGACTAAAGACAATTTTACTCATGGTTACATGTGAAATAACAAATTAAAAATGATCTCAATTCCAAATCCAGACCATGATTTAAATAAATAGTGACCTCTATTATTCTCATGCTTGAGCTTTAAAAAATGATTGGACTCTCTTTTTTAGCAAATATATTATTTTAAATTTAAACAGTTCAATTATTTAGAAATTACACACTTTAGGGGTATGTTCCATTGTTCCCAAAAAGTGCTAGTGGTCAAATTCATTCTGGATTGAGTGAGTTTACTCATTGCCTTTCTAGGTTCTTACCTTCATTTTCTATAAAACTAGGCCATTGCCTTGTTGACTCTCAGTCTAGAATGAGCTAAATGCTCTTACTATTATCATCAGACTTTCCTGAAATCTACTGGGTACCTATCTAGACCTCCATTCAGTGCCTGCTACTAGACTTTTTTTAACACTGTATCTGCCTTCCTACTTGTTGGGACG
This sequence comes from Piliocolobus tephrosceles, assembly GCF_002776525.5. Lineage (NCBI taxonomy): Eukaryota > Metazoa > Chordata > Mammalia > Primates > Cercopithecidae > Piliocolobus > Piliocolobus tephrosceles. Next base: position 69,507,246 of record NC_045444.1, on the reverse strand, counting down.
CTTACCTGTCACCTGCTTAATAACAGAAAAAGCTATCACTTCTTGAATGCAACCACTGGCAGTCACTGCACTGGAAAGTTTACGTATGTTATTTCTAATCCTCACCACCACCCGATGAGGTAGTCATCATCATTTTACTGGTAAAGACTCTGAGTTTGAAAGAGCTGAGCAATTTATCCTGGAAGATGATGTATAAAAAAGCATATGGCCTTGGAAACAAACAAATCCGAGGGATCCTACTGTTAACTAGGTATACAATCTTGAGCACATTAACTCAACCTCTCTAAGACTCAGTTTTCTCATAAGTAAAACAAGAACAATTAATACCATATAACAGGGAGTTTGGGGGGAACATGTACCCATGTGGAACTGAACCTGCTATTGTCAAACCATATAATAATTTTTCTTTACTGCTTAAGGGAAAAGAAAATATCAGTAAACATGATTGCTATTTTTAAAATGCATTGACAAAAACCACTGTATTCTTTTGTGTAACATTCCTCTGCTTCTCTCAGAGAGGATAAATAACATTCTTTAAATCCCACACTCTATTTTAGGCATACTTTAATCCTATGATACATGCAATGTTTTAAATGTTTGTCCCCTTCAAAACTCATGTTGAAGTTTAAACCCCCAATGCAGCAGTATTGAGAGATGGGGCCTTTAAGAAGCGATTGGGTCATGAGGGCTCTGTTCCCATGAATGGATTAATTCATTCATGAGTTATGAGAATAATGGGTTATCATGGGAGTGGACTGGTGACTTTATAAGAGGAAGAGAGACCTCAGCAAGCACCATCAGCCCCCTCACCATGAGATGCTCTGCACAGCTCTGAGATCACCAGCAAGAAGGCCCTCACCAGATTCATCCCCTCAACTTTAGCCTTCCCAGCCTCCAGAATAGTAAAAAAATAAATTATGTCTCCTTATAAATGACCCGGTTTCGGGTATTCTGTTACAAGGCATGGAAAATAGACTAAGCATCCCAGTTGCCTCAATCTCTCTAAGCTAAACCTTGCTGTTTTTATTTAAGGCATTGCATTTTGTCCTTATTTGAAAACAATGGGCAAATAGGATTAAGACCTAGAGGGTCTCCAGAAGATTTCATCAACCACACCCTCTGCCTTCTCCGGACCCTGGAAAGGTTGTAAAAAGTTGCTGGAAAAGGATGCTCCAGAAACTCTCCGCAATAGTCCAGAATAAATTTTTATATTGCCCTCTAATTTTCCATTGCAAACATCTGCATTTAATGCAAGCTCTACACAGGATCCTCAGACTCTTGAAATCTTTCACTTTGTGGCAGAGAGCTGAAAGCAGGCTTTGAGCATTGCATTTAAAATAGGGAACAAAAGGTCACATGAAACTTTTTGACTAGTTTTTGTCTGTTGGCATCCTGATATTTACTTCTCTTTGCAATTAAAAGGATTAGAGTCTGGCCCAGAGAGGAGAGTCACCTGAAAATTTCAGGAGATCCTAAAGCAGAATGGCAAACCAAAATAATAAAAAGCCTGCTCTTTGAGATGGAAAATATCAAGTCAGAAATATGATTCTACTTTTTGGAAATAAGTCAGCTTTAATAAAAGTAAATTCTGAGGAAGCCACATGAACTTTTTATTTAGCCAGAGGCCCTGTAGTATATTGTCTCTAGCCTAGACATTAACAATACCGTTTTGGATTACCAGGTTCATTTTTAAACTGAATTTTGATCATTGAACTAGTTTTAATACTCCCCTCATTTCTTCCTCATCAGCATTGAGGTTTCTTAGTATCCAAGGCCCAAGAAGATAAGAGCACTCTCAGATTTTTACAGAGCTATCTTAATATTACTCTACATATTTTAAAAATACATACAAAAATATATTAAAATATGTGTGTGTGTATGTTTTATATATATATATATATAAAACACACTCATATGTGATAGGGTTTGTGTGTGTGTTGTGTTTGTGTATGTGTGTATGTACACTTATACATACATACAACTGTGTTGTGGGGATTTTTGACCTTGGTAAAATATGGAGTCATAAAACATGACTGGTGTTGGAAATATTGATAGATTTAAACTGTACCCGCTGCAAACCACTTAAAATATATATGAATGTGCCCTTTTTATATGTTTTTCTTTCTACCTTTCCCCTCTATCTTCTTTTCTCTAAAAGCACAAAAGTAGTGTCATTTCTGCTGTTTGAAAAGTAATACACTTTGAGCTTCTCTCCACTGCAATGACTTGTAAGAAACTTATATTATTAAAAGTGCTCCTAACAATTTCTGCCCCTAAAAAACACATTTATTTTTATCTTTGGCAATGTTTACCTCACTGAGTTGTAAAAATTACATGACATGTGTGGAAAATACTTAGCATTCAATAAATAATTACCATGATCTGCCTAACACTCCATCACCTACCCAATAAGTAAGTAATGAAATACAAACCCAGGCTCTGTTATTTCAACTGCCACTTGGGAAAATCAGTTTACTTTTTGGTGCTCAAGTCTCCTTGCCTATAAAAGGTGATACAAAATAGTATCTATCACAAAAGGTTGTTAAATTAAACATGTTAAGGTACCTATAGCATTCAGAACAATGTTTGGTTTTTACTAAAGCTCATGTGTTAGATACCATTGTCATTATTATTATCTTCCCAGCTAGGACTTTAGAACATATGCCCATTGTATTAGTCAGGGTTCTCTAAAGGGACAGAACATATAGGATAGATGTATATATAAAGGGAACTTTATGAAGGAGGATTGACTCACACAATCACAAGGTGAAGTCCCACAATAGGCCATCTACAAGCTGAGCAGCAGGGAAGCCAGTCCAAGTCCCAAATCTCAAAAGTAGGGAAACCAACAGTGCAGCCTTCAGTCTGTGGCCAAAGGCCCAAGAGCCCCTGGCAAACCACTGGTGCAAGTCCAAGAGTCCAAAAGCTGAAGAACTTGGAGTCTAATGTTTGAGAGCAGGAACCATCCAGCACAGGAGAAAGATGAAGGTTGGAAGACTCAGCAAGACAAGTCCTTCCACATTTTTCTCCCTGCTTTATTCTAGCTATGCTGGCATCTGATTAGTGGTGCCACCCAGACTGAGGGTGGATCTGCCTCTCCCAGTCCACTGACTCAAATGTTAATCTCCTTTAGCAACACCCTCACAGACACACACAGAAACAATACTTTGCATCCTTTAATCCAATCAAGTTGACACTCAATATTAATAATCACACCCATAAAACCTGAAAACTTTCCGATGTCTACCAGGCAGAATCTTGCCTGATTGACTGATATTTAGAGTATCAAGAAGTGCCTTCTCAATGTTTGCAAACTACGCATCTAACAAAGGACTAGTATCCTGAATCTACAAGAAACTCACATCAGCAAGAAAAAACAAAGAACCTCATCAAAAAAAATGGGCAAAGGGCACGAATAGACATTTCTCAAAAGAAGACATACAAATGGCCAACAAAGATGAAAAACTATGTAACATCAGTAATCACCAGGGAAATACACATTTAAACCACAAAAAGATACCACCTTACTCCTGCAAGAATGCCATAATTAAAAAGTCAAAAAAGCAATAGATGTTGCTGTGGATGTGATTAAAAGGGAACACTTTTACACTGCTGGTAGGAATGTTAATCAGTACAACCTGTATGCCAAACAGTATGGAGATTCCTTAAAAACTAAAAGTAGATCTACCATTCAATCTAGCAATCCCACTACTGCATATCTACCCAGAGGAAAAGAAGTCATTCTATGAAAAAGACACATGCACACACATTTTTAGAGCAGCACAATTTACAATTACAAAGATATGGAACCAACCTAAGTGCGCATTGATCAAAGAATGGACAAAGAAGATGTGGTATATATACAACATGGAGTATTACTCAGGCATTAAAAGGAATAAAATGTCTTTTGCAGCAACTTGGATGCAGCTGGAGGCCACTATTCTAAGTGAAATAGGAAGGGGAAACGAAATACTGTATGGTCTCACTTACAAGTAGGAGCTAAGCTACAAAGATGGAAAGACATACAGAGTCATATAATGGACTTTAGGGACTCAAGGGGAAGGTAAATGGGGGGTGAGAGAAAAAGACTACGTATTGGGTACAGTGTACACTGTTTGGGTGATGGGTGCAATAAAACCTCAGAATTCACCACTATAGAATTCAACCATGTAACCAAAAACAACTTGTACTTCAAAAGCTATTGAATGAATGAATGAATGAATGAATGAATGAATGAATGAATGAAAACAAAAAGTACCTTCTAATTATAGAACACCAAGCAGATTTAACCTAAAGAAGACTACCTCAAGGCATTTAATAATCAAACTCCCAAAGTTCAAGTATGAAGAAAGGATCCTAAAAGCCAGCAAGAGAAAAGAAACAAATACCATACATTGGGGCTCCAATACATCTGGCAGCAGACCTCTCCATGGAAACCTTACATACCAGAAGAGAGTGGCATGACATATTTAAAGTGCTGAAATAAGAAAAAACTTACCCTAGAATTGTATATCAAGCAAAAATATCCTGCAAACATGAAGGAGAAATAAAGACTTTCCCAGAAAAACAAAGCTGAGGGATTTCATCAATACTAGACCTGTCTGGCAAGAAGTATTAAAAGTAGTTCTTCAATCTGAAAGAAAAGGACATTAATGAGCAATAATAAATATAATCTGAAGGTACAGAACTCACTGGTAATAGTAAGAATACAGAAAAACGCAGACTATTTTAATGCTCTAATTGTGATGTGTAAACTCATAAGTAGAAAGAGGAAAAGATGAACTCATCAAAAATGATAATTACAACAACTTTTCTGGATATAGACAGAATGACAAAATTAGAGACAACAAACATTAAACGGTGGGACAAGAAAGTTAAAGTGTACAGTTTTTTGTAGTTTCCTTTTTGCTTGTTAATTCCTTTATGCAATCAATGTTAAGTTGTCATCAGTTTAAAATAATGGGTTATAATATAATATTTGCAAGCCTCATAGTAACTTCATATCTAAAAAAGTACAACAGATTGACAAAAAAAATCAAAACATACTATGAGAGAAAATCACCTTCACTAAAAGTAAGACAGGAAGGAAGGAAAGAAGAGAGAGAAGACAACAAAATGACCAGAAAACAAATAACAAAATGCCAGGAGTAAGTCCTTACTTATCAATAAAAACATTGAATGTAAAAGGACTAAACTCTCCAATAAAAAGACATACAGTAGCTAATGAATTAAAAAAAAAAAAAAGACAAAACAAGAACTAATGGTCTGTTGCCTACAAGAACCACACTTCCCCTAGAAAGACATAGACTGAAAAAAAAGGGATGGAAAAAGATATTCTATGCCAATGGAAGCCAAAAAATATGGCACAAGTAGCTACACTTAGACAAAATCGGTTTCAGGACAAAAACTACAAGAAGAGACAAAGATGGTCATTATATAGTGATAAAGGGGTCAATTCAAGAAGACATAACAATTGTAAATATATATACACCCAACACTGGGGCACCTAGATATACAAAGCAAATATTACCAGAGCTGAAGAGAGAAACAGATCCCAATACAATAGCTAGAGACTTCAAAATGCCACTTTCAGCAGTGGACAGATCTTCCAGATAGAAAATATACAAACATCAGACTTAATCCACACTATACATCAAACGGGCCTAATAGATATTAACAGAACATTTCATCCAATGGCTGCAGAATACACATTCTCTATGTATATTTGCATATACATACTTGCATATACATATTGAGATATTTAGGGAAACAAATCTAAACACAAAATTCACTTATGTTTATTTTTTTTTTGGTGGGGGTGATTTCTCTGCTTTTGTTTATATTTTCTTTTAAGTTCCTGGATACATGTGCAGGATGTGCAGGTTTGTTACATGGGTAAATGTGTGCCAGTAGTGGTTTGCTGTACCTATCAACTCATCACCTAGGTATTAAGCCCCACATGCCTTAGCTATTTATCCTGATGCTATTACTCCCCTTGGCCTACCCCCCATCCCACCGCCACCAACAGGACCGAGTGTGTGTTTTTCCTTTCCCTGCATCCTGTGTTCTCATTGTTCAGCTCCCACTTATAAGTGAGAACAAGCAGTGTTTGGTATTCTGTTTCTGTGTAAGTTTGCTGAGGAAAAATGGCTTCCAGCTCCATCCATGTCCCTGCAAAGGACATGATCTCATTCCTTTTAATGGCTGCATAGTATTCCATGGTGTATATGTACCACATTTTCTTTACCTGGTCTATCGTTGATGGGCATTTGAGTTGATTTCATTTTTTTGCTATTGTGAATACTGCTGCAATGAACATACTTATGCATGTACCTTTATAATGGAATGATTTATATTCCTTTGGTTATGTACCCAGTAATGGGATTGCTGGGTCAAATGCTATTTTTGGTTCTAGGTCTTTGAAGAATCACAACACTGTTATCCACAATGGTTGAACCAATTTACATTCCCACCAACAGCATAGAAGCATTCCTATTTCTCCACAGCCTCACCAGCATCTGTTGTTTCTTGACTTTTTAATAATTGCCATTCTGATTGGCATAAGATGGTATCTCACTGTGATTTTGATTTGCATGTATCTAATGATCAGTGATGTTGAGCTTTTTTAATGTTTGTTGACTGCATAAATGTCTTCTTTTGAGAAGCATCTGTTCATGTCCCTTGCCCACTTTTTTTTTTTTTTTTTTTTTTTTTTT
>NC_045444.1:69471101-69500430 GCF_002776525.5 Piliocolobus tephrosceles | reverse complement strand
CTGTCGCCCAGGCTGGAGTGCAGTGGCGTGATCTCGGCTCACTGCAAGCTCCGCCTCCCGGGTTCATGCCATTCTCCTGCCTCAGCCTCCCAAGTAGCTGGGACTACAGGCGCACGCCACCACACCCATCTAATTTTTTTTGTATTTTTAGTAGAAACGGGGTTTCACAGTGTTAGCCAGGATAGTCTCAATCTCCTGACCTCGTGATCCGCCCACCTCAGCCTCCCAAAGTGCTGGGATTCCAGGCGTGAGCCACTACACCTGGCCCTTTGCCCACTTTTTAATGGGGTTGTTTTATTCTTGTAAATTTGTTTAAGTTTCTTGTAGATTCTGGATATTAGACCATTGTCAAGATGGATTGATTGCAAAAATTTTCTCCCATTCTGTATGTTGTCTGTTCAGTCTTATGATAGTTTCTTTTGCTGTGCAGAAGGTCTTTAATTTAATTATGTTCCACTTGTCAATTTTTGCTTTTGTTGCAATTGCTTTTTGATGTTTTTGTGACAAAATCTTTGCCCATGCCTATGTGTTGACTGGTATTGCCTAGATTTTCTTCTAGGGCTTTGGGTTTTACATTTACGTCTTTAATCCATCTTGAGTTAATTTCTGTATAAGGTATTAGAAAGGGGTCCAGTTTCAATTTTCCACATATGGTTAGCCAGTTTTCCCAGTACCATTTATTAAATAGGGAATCCTTTCCCCATTGCTTTTCTCAGGTTTGTCAAAAATCAGATAGTTGTAGATGCGTGGTCTGATTTCCAAGATCTCTGTTCTGTTCTATTGGTCTATGTGCCAAGGCTATAGTAATCAAACCAGTACCACGCTGTTTTGGTTACTATAGCCTTGTAGTATAGTTTGAAGTCAGGTAGCATGATACCCACAGTGTTTTTCTTTTTACTTAGGATTGTCTTGGCTATACAGGCTCTTTTTTGGTTTCATATGGATTTTAAAGTAGTTTTTTTCTAATTCTGTGAAGAATGTCAATGGTACTTTAATGAGAATAGCATTGAATCTATAAATTACTCTGGGCAATATGGTCATTTTTATGATATTGATTCTTCCTATCCATGAGCAATTATGTTTCTTATATGCATAGCCTGAAAGTAATCTTACACAGTAAATTTTTTTGTATGAAACAAAGTTTTGACTGCATATTGACCGCACCCTATAACATGTGAGGCCAGGTGTGGAATTTTCCACTTGTGGCATGATGTTGGTGTTCAAAATGTTTCAGATTTTGGAGCATTATGAATTTTGGAGTTTTGGATTAGAGATGCTCAACTTTTTATCTGAAATTCAAATTTAATTATGGGTCCTATATTTTTATCTGCTAAACCTGAAAACCCTATCCTAGTCTATGTCTAGTTCTAATATGCCAATTATATAGTGGGATGCACTTTTTATTTCAGCATCTCATTATTATGCATTGCTTTGGCCTTATTTAATTTTGTGGGGAGGAGAAGGTGGGTAGTGGGAGGATGAGTAATTCTGTAGCACAGAATTACCTGCTGCATTCTCAACCTTTTAGTAATTAATTGCTTTGTAGACCTGAGACTTTTTTTGTTCCATTCTCCTCCTATGTTCCAAATGGTCTCAACATATACATACAAACATATCTCAACATATAAATCTCTCACAACAGAAAATGCTACCAAATTTCATAATTTTAATGTCACTATTTTCTGTTTTATATATTCTTCACATCAAGGGCTCAGTATGATTTCAAAAAGTGTGTAAGATATTAATAGAGCCAAATTATAATACTATTAATAATAATCTCCTGAAGATTGAGAAAATGTCTTGAAAAACAGAAGTCATGAATAGCTATGTGTTCTGGGAACTAGCAGCAAGCAGGCCTTAAATTTGGGTTGAAACTCAAATGCCTACAGGGCTAGTCATGTAACTTTAAATGAGTTAAGTTAGCTGTGGAGGAGAATTTGCATACACATTATTTGAGTGGAAGGGAATGTGGAGAACTCAAAAGCACTCTCCTCAGCTGAAAGGCACAATAGGCCCTGTATTGCCACATTTTTTGCTTTTTTTTTTTTTTTTCAAGAAAAGCAAAAATCCTGATTTTTATGTGAAATCCTCTCCTTGTGTTTTAATTTTAAAACATTGTGCAGGCCTAACACAATATACTGATGAGGTGACACCTTATGGTAGCCTTTCAAGCCTTGCACCCAGCTTCCAAAATTCAAGTTCCTTCAACCTCAATTTGACCCTGATGAATGCTTTAGGCAACTAAATAATAATTGAATTTTTAATTACTGCTTAATATTAGAACTTATTTTGACTCTCTAAAAACCATTTCCCATTCAGAATCCTATAATTCAACATTCTGGTCAAAGACAATTCTGATTTTTGAATATCAGTTTCTAGAAGCCATGGGTCTGTCATTTTTTCCCCTACCAATTTATAGACAGCTGAGGAAAATGGTCATTATGCAAATTCTGAGTCACATAAAAGTGCACAGTTTTAAACAAAGATGGTTTCACATAAGCGTTCATTTTTATTAAATTAATTGAATATTATACCCATTGCTCCTAAAAAACATAATTTGTACCCTATAAGTGTAGGGCCCAACAGTGCCATTCTATATAAACTATTGAATGCTTTTCAGTTTAAAAATATTTTTACTGTAATCACTTTATTTTTCCTGCAAAGTCATCTGAAATGCATTTTCTGAGATGGGTAAATCATCCTTAGTATGGCTGATACTTGGTCATGTGATTCATGTGGTTTTAGACTTCTTGGGTAAGAAATCATTTTAAGTGCTGAGAATTGGTGAATATAACATAGAAGTCCAACATGGGAATTCTGGCTGCTGCTTTGATTACTTGAGTCTCTGATTAATTGCTCTGATAAACAGATAGATATGCAATTACTTTGAGCCAAGGCAACAGAAAAATCATTTCTACTACCACCTGTTCAGGAACAATGAGTTATACCGTTGGAAGCCTGCTGTTACCACTGACCAATGTCTTCAAGTTTTGAAATTTTCTCTTTTTAAGAAATGAAATATTGGTGAAGATGAGTTGTTATTCTTTTTTTATCAATTTTACATAAAAAAAGAAACTGAATGGAAGTTCTAAAGGCACTTAAAACTAATTTTGGGATGATTTATTTGTATTCCAGTATCTTTATAACAGGGTGAAATTATTACAGGCTTTGAGATAAGCCAGATGTGGTTTCAAATCTGTCTCTTAGCAGACCTACAGCAATGTTCATCAACAACTCTAGGTCTCAATTTTTTCATCACTAAATACAAGTAAGAATATCTACTTGGTAGTATTCTCACAAGGATTAAATGAGATAAAGCACAATGCCTACTTAAGGTCATTATTTATACCCCTCTTTACATATTTATGCGATGCCTCTCTTCATGAAATAAATGCATGTAGAAAATGGGATCCTCCTAAGTAAAAAAGAAAAAGAAAGAAAGAAAGAAACTCACAAGGTGGGAGTTTGTAAACTTAATACAAATACTCACATAGTTGTCCCTCACTGTTCCCAGAGTATTGGTTCTAGGACGAACCCTCAGATACCAAAATCAATGAGTATTTGCATATAACCTAAAGCACATTCTCCCATACACTTTAAATTATCTCTAGATTACTTATGATACCTAATACAATGTAAATGCTATGTAAAGACATTTTATTTACATTTTTATCATTTTATTACTTTTATTGTTTTTTAAAAAATATTTTCAATCTGCATTTGGTTAAATCTGTGGATGCAGAATCATGAAGGGCTGACTATATGTACCTGCTACCTGATTTATTCTTCATGTTTAGTACTATCTTTCCTGTGCCCAGGACTCGGGAAGGGGAACATCACACACTGGGGCCTATCATGGGGAGGGTGGAGGGGGAAGGGATTGCATTGGGGAGTTATACCTGATATAAATGATGAATTGATGGGTGCTGATGAGTTGATGGGTGCAGCACACCAACATGGCACATGTATACATATGTAACAAACCTGCACGTTATGCACATGTACCCTAGAACTTAAAGTATAATAAAAAAAAAAAAAAAAAAAAATATTCACTGTCCAAGGCTTAAGGCATACCAACCCTGACAAAAGGCTATGGACTGTCAGGAGACAGGAAAAAACCAGCAGGTCCACATTCTAGAGACTTTAAAGAGGACAACACCTTCCCCCAAATAATTCCAAGTATCTTGAACTATATGGGCTTTTACCTTTCTAGCAAGCAAGGTGCAAGCCTGGAACCTCGAGGTCAGGATGGGGACAGAGTACAGCCTCTGTTCTTCCATTAACCAAAAACCAGTTCAACTGGTGTTATTTTCCTCAAGCAGAGGAAACTAACCATTCATTACACATGCAATTCATCTCAATTCCAAAATAGCTAGAGTGCCTATTAAGTGCAAAGAGACCGCATGTTAAAAGGGCTGGGCAATGTTTAAATTTTGACAGTGCTACAATTCTTTGGGGACCAGCTGTCCAAGGGAAAGCAGAAAGGACATGACATTCCTTGAATGGATAATGGCCACCTGTCAGATCCTTGTTCACAGTGCACACTGACAGCATGCACAGTTCACAAGCCCAGAGTACTATCACAAGATGGAGGGCATTGATATCTTGCTCAGGGAGGAAGGTCTAAATGACATGAATTTCATTTGTTTCTGGTCAATTTTTTTGACTACCAGGAATGCAAGTTACCTCAGGTAACAAAAGAATTGGGGATGGGGGAGGGGAGTTGTAAAGCTAAATAAACTGAAATTGGAATTGGACCTCTGTCCAACATGGAAACTCAGGAAACTGCCCTCTCAGGCATACCCAGAGGTCACATGGTTTCTCATTCCAACTTTAGGAAAATGTGATAAATTATAATTTGTTTTCCATACCTCCTCATGACCCCAACCCTAGTATGCCGTTCTCTTTTCTGCACCCTTTTTGTTTTATCCTCCATTTTGAATTGTTAGAATTACTCATATTTCCTAATACAAGGTACCAGGAGAGAATCTGATGATTCAAACTTATCCCTCCGTGAGTCTGAATGGTTGATCTGTGTCACGGTGACCACTCTTGGCCAGCTGGCTGAAAGTGAGTGGCTAGTGGGGGTAGGAGCAGCTATCTGCACCAGACCATGGTTAATGGCTGTGCTGGCAAGCTTGCTGACTACTATATCTATACACCTCTGCATAGTTAAGTGTGAAAGAAAGAGCAACATCTCCTGGGCCACCAAGTATGACTGATAGCATGAACAACAGTTGTAAAAAGGTTCATAGACAGATCTAATTGGTAACATTCAGAACCTTCTTCCCTGAGTTCCACAAGGAACTTTACAAAATCATTTAAATTCAATGTCCAAAGTTTCAGAAGAAAACACATCAACTTACTTAAAGCAAAACTAAATAAGATTAATACCCAGTAAATGTCCATTGGACTTAACTGAAAAAATTGGACATGTTTTCCTTTTGAATTGGATAATATTAATCTGGTGAATATATGAATCAGAATATTAAATAAAATGCATTTTCAAAGCTCTTATTAAGGCTTCTTTCTCATTATTCAAATGAGATCAGAAATTTTCCAGGCAAGTAAATAAAATAAAAGATACAATGTTAGCATAGTGCCAGCCATGTAACAACTTGTTGACCTCACATCCCAAAAAGACAATGATACTATTTTGAGGCTCTTTAAATGATCATGAAAAGTGAATCTTAATAAAAATAAAAGCACTAATTACTTTCCACTTTAAGGATGATAAATAGGTAAATGAGATAGCTGGATTTTCAAGGAGATCAAGGTGAATAGAATCTGACACTTTCCTACTTTCACTAATGACAGAAAGATTAACTTTGATGCCAAAGGTTGAAACAAGTTTTCCTAGAAAAAAAAAAAAAAGGGTGTGGGGGTCACAGATGACATTCTGGCAAGCCAGAATAACAAATGAAGGCATTATGTTGACTAAGGAACAGCTCTACTGGGTGGCTCTAAAATGGGAAAATATAGAAGCAGAGTTGTAATCACAGATTCCTTAAAGGTCGGGGGAAAGCAGGCAATGAACGAGAACCGCATTTGAATAGCTTAAAGTTACAAGAATGTTCCGAACATAAGATTTAAGGATGGAAAGAATGGCTTACCTGCTTTTTAATTTTATGATTTCTAAACCATCATTTAAGATTTTTGTGTTTTTTACCTTATGGTACTAGGTTTACTTCATTTCCTACTCCCTTTTGCCCCTCCTGCCAATATTTAGCATCCCTCTCCTGATTTCACATTAGAATAGTATAGTGCTTTTTCAGGATTAGTGCTAAATTACTGCATCTTTATTGTAACCAAACACATACACTAATTATCTTAGTTTCATTCCAAACTCTAATTTTCATAGCTGGTAGTCTGCCAAACAAATTCATTTTCATTCTTTTCCTTTTGATTTGAGAAAGCCTTTTTATTGTTCTTATTTGTAACTAAATGCATTAAATTCCCTTTATCTTTGTGTGTACTGTCAGGGTAACCACAGTAAGTTTCTCAATGTAGCCCTAGTGATAGCCAGGGCTTTAAACTGGCCAATTGTGTCTAACAATCTTAATTCTTTCCCATAATGAATATATTATTTAATACATATATCTCCCTTGCAAAATCATTTGCTGTTACAAGTAGCTTTTTCTTCCTAAAATGTTATCTTTCTTTTCCACCATTGCTTAGAAGACTGAGCCACTAATCTTCAAGATCCTGGGCTTTATTTTTTTCTCTGCCTTGGAAAAAAATATATATCAATAAAACACAAATGAGAAAAGAAAGATCAAAAAATGAACACTTCATTATTTATGCTGGTAGTAAATAACCAAGGCAGGATGAGAAGAGAGCTGTCAATAACAGCTGCGTGACCAATACAACAGAAACCACAGATTTTGGCTGGCTTTCCTTTTAGTATCTACAATTCCCTCTCTGGCTAGATAGTATTTATTTGACAAGATTTATTTATTTATCAGATAATATTTATTACAAACCAGTATTGTATACATTGCCATTTTCAGAGAAATGAGGATAAAATCGGTAAATTACCAAAGTACAGATCACAAAAGATGCAGGGTAGGGAGAAAGGGTGGAGCAAGATAGACAACTAGAAGCCTCTATCCATCATCCTCCCTGCAGGAAAACCAAATTTTAAAACTATCCATGAAATTAAAAAGAAAAAAAAAAAAAAAAACCTTCATAAGAACCAAATATCAGCTAAGCAATCACAGTACCTGATTTTAAATGTAAATCACGGAAAGAGTCACTGACAAGGGTAGGAAAAACAGTCTTCAATAGTCAATGGCACCCCTCCCACATCCCCCAGCAGTGGTGGTGTGGCACAGAGAGAGAATCTTTAGGCTTGGGGGAGGAGAGTGTAGCAACTATGGGCCTTTGCATTGGAACCCAGTGCTGTCCTGTCACAGGTGGAAAGTAGCACAGGGCACAGCTCAGCGGGCACCCACAGAAGGACCATTTAGGCCAGCACCAGCCAATGGGGAATTGTCCATTCCAGTGATTAGAACCTGAGTTCTAGCAAGCCTTGCCACCACAGGCTAAAAGTGTCCTGAGGACCTAAATCAACTTGCAAAGCAGTCTAGGCCACAATATCTAGAGTTCCTAGGCAAGTCCTGGAGCTGTGCTGGGCCTGGAACAAGTGAAGTTGGGGTGCATGTGACTCAGGAAGACACCAGGTGGGGCAGCCAAGGGAGTGCTTGTACCACCCCTCCTCCATCCCCAGGCAATACAGCTCATGCTCTGGAAGAAACTCTTTTTTATTGCTGGAGGAAACAGTAAAGAGGTTTTTGTCATGCAATTTGGACACTGGCTTAGTCACAATAGGATAGGGCACCAGGTAGAGTTTTGAGGCCCCCATCCCAGGCCCTAGCTCCCAGATGACATTTCTAAACATACCTCAGGCCAGAAGGAAACCCACTGCCTTAAAGGGAAAAACCCAGTCCTGGGAGAATTCATTGTTTGCTGACTAAAGAGCTGTAGGGCCCTGAATAAGCAGCAACAGTAGCTGAGGTAGCACATGCTGTGGGCCTTCAGTGAGACTCTGAGATGTGCTGGCTTCAGGTGTCACGCAGCATGTTGGCAGTTGTAGTGGCTATGAGGAGAGACTCTGAGTGCTTAAGAAAAGGAGAGGGAAGACTAAACAGGACTTTGTCTTGCAGCTTAGGTACCAGCTCAGCTACAGTGGGGTAGAACACTAAGCAGGCTTCCAGGGTTCCTGATTCCAGGCCTTGGCTCCTGGATGGAATTTCTAGACTTGCCCTGAGCCACAGGGAAGCACAAACTGCCCTGAAGGGAGAGTACCAGGCCTGGCATCATTGACCACAAGTTTATTGAAGAGCTCTCGGGCCTTGAGTGGACACCAGTGGTAACCATGCAGAACTCACTGCAGACCTGAGGCAGTGGTGGCCACGGGAAGACACCTCTGCTTGTGAGAAGGGGAGGGAAGAGTGGGAAGGACTTTGTCTAGTGACTGGGGTGCCAGCTCAGCTGCAGTAGAATAGAGTACAAGATAGATTTCTAAGGTCTCCAACTCCAGGCTGTGGCTCCCAGGTGACATCTCTAGACACACCCCAGAGTCAGGGGGATCTCTCTGCCCTGAAGGGAAGGTCACAAGCCTGGTTGGCTTCACTACCTGCTGATTGTAGAGCCTTAGAGCTTTGAACAAAGTCTATAGCCAGGCAGTGTTTACTGCAGGCCTTGGATGAGACCCAGTGCTGTGCTAACTTCAGAGCAGTCCCAGTGGTGGTGGCCACAGGGTTGACTGTGGCACCCCTCAACTCTATTTGTTTGAAAGAAAGAAAGGAAAAAATGAGTCTCTGCCTGGTAACTCAGAAAATTTTTCCAGAGTTTACCCAAGATAACCAAGGTGATACCTCCACAAGTTTGAAAGAGCCACAGCATTATGTGGTTTGGAGTGTCCCCTAATGCAGACCTGGCTGCATTGACAAAAAACTACTCTTTGCTTGTTTGTTTATGCAATTAGTGTTAAGTTGTTATCAGTTTAAAATAATGGGTTATAAGTTATTAGTTGCAAGTCTCACGATAACCTCAACAAAAAGCATACAACAGAAACACACACAAACACAAGAAATCAAAACATACCACAAGAGAAAATCATCTTCACTAAAAGGAAGACAAGAGGGAAAGAAGGAAAGAAGAGAGGACCACAAAGCAACTAGGAAACAAATTACAAAATCCCAAGAGTAAGTTCTTACTTATTAATAATAACATTGATTGTAAATGGACTAGTCTCAAATCAAAAGACAAAGAGTGGCTGAATGGATTAAAAAAAAAAAGATCCGGTGATCTGTTGCCTACAAGGAACACACTTCACCTATAAAGACACAAACAGACTGAAAATAAAGGCCTGGTAAAAGATGCTCCATGGCAATGGAAACCAGAAAAGAGCAGGAGTGCGGAAATATATCCAGTTTTTCTTAGGGTTTGTATCATTAAAGGATGTTGAATTTTATCAAATGCCTTTTCAACATCAACTGAAAAGATCATTTGGTTTTGTACTTCATTTTGTTGATATGAGGCATCACATTGATTGATTTGTATATGCTGAACCATCTTTTGCATACCTGGGATAAGTCCCACTTGGTCATGATGAATGGCAAACAGGCATATGAAAAGGTGCTCAATATTGTTGACCATCAGAGAAATGCAAATAAAAACCACAATGAGATATCATCTCACCCCATTTAAAATGGCTTATATCCAAAAGACAGGCAATAACAAATGCTGGTGAGGATTTGGAGAAAAGGAATCCCATGCTGCCGGTGGAAATGAAAATTAGTACAACCACTTAGAACATTCTGAAGGTTCCTCAAAAAGCTGCAAAATGAAGCTGCCATACAATCCAGCCATCCCACTGCTAGATGTATACCCAAAAGAATATCAAAGACATATCTGCACTCTCATGTTCATTGCAGCACTATTCATAGTAGCCAAGATTTGGAAGCAACCTAAGTATCCAACAACAGATGAATCAATAAACAAAATGTGGTACACATACACAATGGAGTACTATTCAGCCATAAAAAAGAATGAAATCCTGTCATCATTTGCAACAACATGTATGAGAGGTCGTTATGCTGAATGAAAATATATGAGGAGGTCATTATGCTGAATGAAATAAGCCAGGCACAGAAAGACAAACATTGCATGTTCTCACTGATCTGTGGAATCTGAAAATTAAAACAACTGAACTCATGAAGATAAAGATTATCAGATTATCAGAGGCTGGAAAGGGTAGTAGGGATGTAGGGGTTGGGGGGGAGTGGAGATAGTTAATGGGTGCAAAATATAGTTAGATAGAATGAATGAGATCTAATATTTGATAGCACAACAGAGTGACCATAGTCAATAATTTATTATACATTTAAAATAATAAAAAGTATAATGGAATGTTTGTAACACAAAGAAAAGATAAATGCTTGAGGTGAATACCCGTTTACCCTGATGGGATTATTACACATTGAATGCCTGTATCAAAAATATCTCATGTATCCCATAAATATATACACCTACTTTGTACCCACAAAAATTTAAGCACAAATTTAGAAAAGAAAAAAGATGCAGGATAAAGTGGAGGATGTTCCAAGGAGCAAGATTTGCACAAAAGTGTGGTGTGGTGAGAGTGGAATGCGGTCTTGCAGGAACTGAAGGATGCTTGATGTAGCTACAGGAATCAAGATTGCATGCGAAGTTTGAAGAGGAGACTGTGGCAGAATAATGGCAAGCTAAGGTATTTGCATTTTATTCTGTAGTGGAAGGGTCGGCAAACTTTCTATAAAAAGCCAGGTAGTATGTATTTTAGGAATTTCTGGCCAGCTATGTTCTCTGTTGCATATCCTCATTCGTTTTGTGTTTTTTACACTCCTTTCAAAGTATGAAAACTTTTTCTTATCTTGCAGGCAGTACAAAATAGGCCAGGAGCTAGACTAGGCCTGCAGGTCTTAGTTTGCCAACCCCTGCTGTCGTCAACTGTTTATCTTGTCATATTGCCACAAACTCAAGGAACTAGAGAGAAAGAGAAACCAGAAGAGCTACCTCAAAGGAGATAGCAGGGCAGTGAAGAAAATGTTTGAGGGTCTTGAAGACAAACCGTCTGGTTACCAAGAATAGAACATAAGGATATCACTATCCGCATGGCTCATTTTAGTTTTTGAATACTGAGGTAACAGAGAATAAAATACAAAGGAAAAATTGGGAAAATAATACATACACAGACACAGGTTTGGGTTTCTTATTATGATAACAGCTATTTTGATCTTTAGAATTAGTTGTTCTCTAGCTATCAAAGAAAAGCTTTGCTTTCAGAACCAGGTCACTATGCAGTGAGTACCATGTTCTTTTCCATTGTAATTTACGGCCTCCTTTGAAAAAGCTTCTGAGTAAAAATCTTACTTGAGCAATGTTTTATTCTTCCTGCTTGCTATATCCAACTCACAAAATGAAAGGTCTGACACAGTAATGAGGATGTTAACTATTGTGATTTTTCAAGTATGTTCAGCTAACCTAAATTAGCTCGTAACAAATGCCAGCAACCAATGGGGTCTCACATCCCTGTAAAGAGCAAGTACCATACCTGTCTGGAAGATTCCACAGAAGATGGGGAAAATAAGACTTTCTGCACTGGTAAAAGACAAAATTACAAGAAACTTAGTTTAAACATCAAATTGGCTTTATTTAGCAATTCTAGAAGCTGGCAACACCCCACTCTATAAAATAGAATGAGTGTAACCGGACAGGATGGGAACAAGGAAACAGCAATTTTAAAAATCACGTTGGATAATATCAGATTACTAAAGGTCAGTTTTCTTTTAAGGGTTAAAGCAGAAGGAACTCAGGCAGACTAGATTCCTTCTGACTGGTTGCTGGGAATCTCCTGTTTTCAGGAAAAACTGATCTGTTTGTAGATTTATCTGAGTCATTTAGCATGAGTGACTACATTTTTGTTTTGTCTGGTCTGCTAAGGCGTAGGGCAGGAGTCTAGTCCAAAATAATGGCCTCTCATAAACCTTGCTTAACACCACTTATAACTCAGTTTTTGTCTTATATCATTGTATATCAATAGCCAGAGATATGGCCATTAGATTGACTCAACACTTACGCTGTGGTACCAACACCTTCCCTGTCATGAGCCCAGCCAGGTGATAAAGCCAAAGTCTTCCTGTATCTGAAACCCATCCTGTTGCTGCTCCTCTGTCTAAAAATCAAAGTCAACATTTATACTCAATTCAGGCACCCGAAAGTCTAGTCTCCATTATGCCATTTCTACCTAAAGTGTCAATTAGTTCCACCAGTCCATTTCCCCGTTCAGCACAAGGCATAGGTCTGATTTTTCCTAAACTCATCTTTCCATGTGCATTTAACTGGATACCCAATGACAGTTTTCGGTGTTATAAATGTATTCAACTTTCTGACACTTGGTGTCAAAATCTTATATCTGATCTTTTACCAATTCCTATTTCCTTTACTAACCTTACTAAATATAGCTGAAAAACACAATGGGGATCTTAAATACAAAATTATCTCATCTCTCTTAATAACTCAAAGCGATGCCATTTCCCTGCCCTTTGCAGTATTTGTTTACATGTTTATGTATTTTTACATATAAATCTAAGTTTAATTAAAATTTGAAACAAACCTAGAATATAACCATCACGTATATCTCTATCAATTAACAAGAGTTAATTGGGTTGTATTCTTAACAAAAAAAAACTTAGTGAAAAATAAAAAAGAATAAACCAAAAGAAAAAACAATTCAGAAACTTAGCAATGAACACAAATTAAGGAAACCAATAATTAAAAATATGAAAAAACTGTCCCTAGACACTGACAGAGTTATATTTTGATACCCAACCAGCAATCATCACATACAATAAAATTCAGAAACGTGAAGTTTGATTAATGTTTAAGTGGGCCTATGGAAAATGGTCCTATATATTACAAAGCTTATGTTCTTTGTTAAAAAAATAATAATAATAATAATAATAAACAAATGTGTAAGGTACCTACGGTACCAAGCACCACACTACATATGTAGAGAAAAAGATGAATCAGTGACCTGTGCTCTGTTATCACAGCTCAGTGAAAGAGAAAATTCTTAAGAATATAGTGAAATGGAATATATGGGATAATGGTATAGATAAATTATTGGAGTAACCTACAAAAAGGAAAAAAAAGAAAGCCTTCAAAGAAATAAAGCCTTCACAAAGGTATCATTTGAACTAGCTCACATGAAAGAGTTTTACAGACTATGATTTACTACACAAATAAAATTTGTCATTTCTATATTTATAATGAAAAATACATTCTTAGGCCAGTGAGGTAAGCAGCATATGCTCCCTGAATGATCCCCTCTGCAGTCTGCCCCATTGGAAGCTGCGTTTGTAAAGACCCCAGAGTAAACAAGATCTAAGACAGCAAAGCTCAACTGTGCCTGGCCAATGAGTAGTGAACAAGTTCATGTAGATTTTCATTTTTACTTGACTTTACACGTTAAAATTTTGGCAAAATAATTCAACATTTTTATTTAATTGATAAAAAATAGCAGTTATTTTGCCTACGCCCTTGTTTATTGCACAAGGATCAGTAATGATACTAAGCAGAGTCTGTTTGCTAGGTACTGTTATCTCGTAAGAATTATCCCAGAAAAAAAAATCATTCAATATTAAAAACAGGTTTTATTCACTGATGAGCAAGTCAACATAGTGTTTACTCAATCTAGGTATAATTCTCAATGATGTTGACCATTTAAGCTGATGGAAAAACAACATTAATTCATCTCACTCACCAAGGATGGAGCCTATATTTAGTCCAGACCACACACTAACATTTATTGAGCCAACCATGAGGAGTTGATTTTCAGCCTGGTTGGTTAGTAAGCGTATTGTACCAGTTGTTCAATATTTTTAATATCACGCTTTTAGCCATGTGACCAGCCAAGGCAAGTCTTTCCCTTAACAATCAATATCATATAAAAAAGTCTGATAATTCTTCCTATCAAATTTGATATGGGGTACCTTATTCCCTAATAATAAACATTCAGTGCTAAAGATCTTTCATTTCTTCTGAAAGTATAGAAATATTTTATTTTATTAGTTTTTTGTCAGTCTGTCAGTGAATAACTATTATCTCTCTCAAAGTAAATATACATTTCAAAAGGTGTGAGCACCCCCTTGGAAATATCTAAGGTATGAAGTTGACAATAATAAGCAAGCAGCTTCTAATTAAACATCAGTGGTCAGGGTGTCAGTACAATCTTATTAAATAAATAAACTAATTTCTCATTAGATGTCATTCAGGATAGGAATCATGTTGTTTTTATGCCCAAAAGAAAGTTAAATTAAAATTTTAAATAATTTCAATTTATTTGTTATATCACTATATAATATCTTACCAGTTGCTTAAAATCTCCTCCTATATACTCTTGTATAACACTCTGTCACCTTCCTAGCCCAGCTCATGCTGATTTTCAAGGTTATCACGGAACTTACACTCTTTTATTTGGCTCAGCACTCATACTTATAATTAATCCTTACTTGGCAACTGTACCTATCTTCCCAATTTCTCCTTCTATCAGGTAAATATAGTCTCAACTCTCAGGATCCTGGCAAATAAATTATATCTGTGTCTATTCCATCTGGATCATCCCATCTCAAATTTCCAGAATATATCCTCATCCAGTTGTTTATCTTTTTCCAATCTATATCTTAGTTATCTCTTTAAAAATACTAAGAACAGATATAAGAAATTTCAATTATTCCAAGTTTCACAAAGTTTGACACTTTTATTACTGTGTTCAATAAATAACACTTGTTATTCTATGCATCATAGAAAACTTTTTCTTAGTGTTCATGAAAATGATAGAATAGCTCTAATCTTTGCCTGTCTGCCATTTAAATGAAGAACTAAGTTATGTGGATCATAACTGCCATAACCTACAATGCTGAGACTCTATCAATTTGGCATTTTGAGTTATATTTAAAGCAGTCAGAAAAATGGTAATGACTCACATCTTTTTTCTGTGGTTGTCAGATATTTCTGCATATATATTTATATTGCACTTTCTTGTTGGACACTGTCATTTGCAAATACCACTAACATTAGTAATTGACAGTGAAATAAAAGTAAAAAGTTTTCATCACAAATGGTACTTCCTTTTCTCCTACAGGAAAAAAAAAAATCTATCAAAGTAACAGCAACATTTAATAATTACCATGTTAGTATCACAAAAGTGTTTAAGTCTCTACATACAAACTAATATGCCATCAACTGCAGCCCATCTTCAGCCCTTACCAGATTTTAAAAATAACGTGTGTAAATGTCAACATTTGAAAATTACAGTGGTTGTACTGAACTGCTGTTTTATTCTGGCTGGCATAGAAACTAAAAAATTCAGAAAAGACTACTCTTTTTTCCAATAACAAAATTCTAATAGCATTAAAGTATCTGAGATATCAGACTTAAATCCTGTTTCGAGAAAAGTTCCATTAGGAACTCTGAGAAAATGCTAAGCATGAGCTCAAAGACCGTGTTAATGACCCTCTAATGGAATTTCACATGTTGTTGTCACACTCCATATTGAAAGATTTTGACAGCTTAATAATGTCCTTGATGAATCAGAATCAATTTATGCTTAAGACCTATGACTCTCTTATGTAACTAATGAAGTAATTATTGCTCCTTCCTTTGCAAAAGAAAGTCTTTATGCGGTACTCTATGATAATACAAAATTTCACTCTGCGACCCATGATAGCATCCAGAAGAGTCTCCCTTCTAAAATACCATTTGTTGAGCTTTCAAGAAATAAGATCAAGACATTCACAAAGGTATTTGTTGCCAAAGCAAAGATAACCATTGGTAGTATATGCTAAAATGTGCTATTTTAGAAGTGTTTTCACCATGCACAAGACTGAAACATTGTATCATTGATATAAGGCTATTTTTATGGAACTTCAAAGATACTGATCTCATATCTTAACATCTGAAAGTTAACTTAGCAAGTAACTTCTACTCTCCAGAACCTTTCCCAAAGTCATGTGCAGCCAAAATATTCAACGAGAAGTGATATCAGAATTCAGCATTCAGGTTTCTTTATAAAAATATTCCTTCCAATACTACTAGACTAGATTTGATCTTCAACCACTTGTCTATCTACTACATTGAAATAATAATATAAACCACCTCACATTTAGATTTATTCTTAGCAATTAAAAAATGTATACTGAAACTATTTAGCTATAAATTTTACTCCAACCAAACAGCTGAGACCAGTTTTTGCTATGGTGCTACCAATCAGAAATTAACAAAGTGAAGTCATTCTAATCTTGCCCTTTGTAGAAATGGACCCTAACCAAACTGTTGATTAATGTTATGGTTGAAACTATTCTAAACCAACAAACACAATCTGTTAATGTAAATGAACTTTTCTGAGTGTTCTCCTAAGAATCAGCTAATTT
The DNA here is from genome assembly GCF_002776525.5 of Piliocolobus tephrosceles. Lineage (NCBI taxonomy): Eukaryota > Metazoa > Chordata > Mammalia > Primates > Cercopithecidae > Piliocolobus > Piliocolobus tephrosceles. Next base: position 69,483,952 of record NC_045444.1, on the reverse strand, counting down.
AGAGAAAGACCAGTGTCATGGTCTACACTGTTCATCTGTCTCTTAGTGGGCCATTTGTTACAGGAGGTCTGTCAAACCTAAAGCCAGATCCATCTGGAATTTTGAGTCTGGGATTTGAAAAAAAAAAAAAATCAATACTACTATAATCACTGTAATAATTAATTACACAAATAGTACTCTAGAATCTACAAAAAGAATGAGTTACAGAAAAACTGAAGAAAAATAAAAAGACAAACCTCAGAGCTCTACTCAATGTCATTATGCTTGAACTCAAAAGTAACTGCAGGACAGCTCATGACCAAGCAACTGACAGCCACATTTGGGGGTGGGAGGAGGCAGTTGGGTTAAGGAAGGCCCTCACATACTTTTACACATACAGCTGGAAGGGGAAATGGAGGAAATGAAGAAAAAAGAAGGCTCATTTATTTAGCAAATACTATATGTCAGGTCTATGCTAAGACTGCCTTAATCTGTAAATAGCTATCTTAATCAATGTTTACAATAACCTTGTGAGAAAAGTCGGACTAGCTTTAGTGTTGACGAGATGAGATGAAAAAACAAAATCACTTACCCAGACGAGTAGCTATGAGGGACAAAACTGAAGCAGAAACCCAGCTTGATTAATTCCAGAGCCCTCTGTCTTTTCACCAGTCTCTGCTGGGAGAATTCTTCCTGTACAGGAAGAGTGTGATTTAATGTCATAAGAGTATCTCCAACACCCACTCAAGGGTTGCCATAAGTTCTTTATCTATTTGGTGGTCCTCCTGAGCCTTGAAATTCTAGAAAAACAAATTAATTTGTCTTTTGGTTACTTAATAATCTCTGATATCATTTTTAAACACTTAAATATAGGCGTTTTTCCAGTAGCCCCCAAGAATCACCACTTTACACCCAATTGTCACTTAGAAGTGAGGGTGCTTTAAAATCAAGGCTTTCTCTCTTATCACAACGAACTTAAACAGTATTATACACATAAGAATATCTGTTATTAAGGGAAAAAATAAACAGCTCTATTTTGTAACAGCTTCTCTGTAATAAAAGACCTGTGAATGTGTCACTGGTTAGAAAAAAATCACACTATAAACATTTATGCAGCCAACAAACATATGAAAAAAAACTCATCATCACTGGTCATCAGAGAAATAAAAATCAAAACCACAATGAGATACTATCTCACGCCAGTTAGCATGACCACCACTAAAAAGTCAGGAAACAACAGATGCTGGAGAGGATGTGGAGAAACAGGAACACTTATACACTGTTGGTGGGAGTGTAAATTAGTTCAGCCATTGTGAAAGAGTCCTCAAGGATCTAGAACCAGAATTACCATTTGACCCAGCAATCCCATTACTGGGCATATACCCAGAGGATTATAAATCATTCTCCTATAAAGACACATGCACATGTATCATCATCACTGTTCACAATAGCAAAGTCTTGGAACCAAACCAAATACCCCTCAATGATAGACTGAATAAAGAAAATATGGCACATATACACCATGGAATACTAAAGCCCTAAAAAAGGATGAGTTCATATCCTTTGCAGGGACATGGATGAAGATGGGAACTATCATTCTCAGCAACTAACACAGGAACAGAAAACCAAACACCACATGTTCTTACTCATAAGTGGGAGTTGAACAAAGAGAACACATGGACACAGGGAGGGGAATATCACACACTGGGACTTTTCGGGGTGTGGGGGGGGTAGGGGAGGGATAGCATTAGGAGAAATACCTAATTTAGATGACAGATTGATGGGTGCAGCAAACCACCATGTTACGTGTATTCCTATGTAACAAACCTGCATGTTCTGCACATGTATCCCAGAACTTATAGTATAATAATAATAATAATAATAAATACAATCCTGGAGTGGCAAAAAGAAAACTATATACTGTAACCTGTAATTTTACAATGCAGCCAAAATGAAAGTTTCCTTTTCAGGAAAAGCTTTTGGGCAAAAGTTTTTGGGCAAAAACTTTTGCACAACAAAGTTTCAGTTATGCAAGGTAAGTAATTTCCAGAGATCTGTACAGTAATAGTACTTCTAGTTAACAATACTGTATTATAATCATTTGCTAAGAAGACAGAACTTATGTTAAGTGTTATTATAAAAAATTAATGAATGAATGAGTGAGTGAATGGATAAATAGAGCAGGAGGAAACTTTTGGAGGTGACGGATAGATTTACAGCATTGATTTCGGTGGTTTCACAGGTGTATGCTTATCTCTAAACTCACTGATTGTATACATTAAACATGTCCGGCTTTTTGTATGTCAATCATACCTCAATAAAGTAGCTTTAAAAAAAAATAAAGCATCTGGTGGCTGTTACTGAAAAAAAAAAATAATCACAGTAGTTTGAAGATTAAGTTAACGTTAATCTTATTTAGAAGATTAACTTATGTTATTTAAAATGTTGAGACTAAAATATCAATTCAAAAGCACCCCATCCAAACATACTAGAATACTATATCCATTCATTTTCAAGAGTACAGCACCATTTTAAATTTCTTATACACTTAGTTAAATATGTAAATAATAATTACTTGTACTTGCTTTTTAATGTAATGTATATGCACTAAAATTTCTCAATTTTACTGAATGAGTCATATTGCAATAGATATGATATAGAGATAGCTATAACTTTAATGTTCCTCCTAATAAGTTTATATTTGCTAAAGTTTTTCCCTTAGCCCCGCCAAGAAAAGAAAGTAATTACATGTGATACAGTTTTGTGTACATGGCTCAAACTATTAAGCACTGAAACTCCTTCTCAATGCCAAATCCAGAATCCTAAACCACAGATCTTGCCAGCATATGTCTCTTTTAAAATAAGACTGGGCAGATCAACAACCTTGAATTTCTCACTCCCCTTGACATTTCATCCCAATCACATCTCAGTATCCAATTAAATGCTTTCACTTACCATTAGAAAGACTGATTATTGCCAGCCTTTGCAACAGTGCTTATAGCCACCTGACAGGCCAGCATCAGTTAATCCTAAGAAGGTCGACTTTAGTTTGTCATTGTCCTAAAGGTTTGATATTCCTTGGACATAAATTCAAGGCAGGAATTCTTAAAATAGTCAGATGGCTTAGCTTAAAGCTGAATGCAGCTGGTATATGGATGTATCAATATGCATAATCACTTCAAATCTGCTCTGTCAGTAGACAGGTAAGCTCTTGCTTCTCTGTGCCAGACACTTGGACAGGCACCAGAACAGCCCTCTTACTCTAAAACTTCATGGATTCTTTAAACATCAGTGAGCCTTCCTCTCTTCTTAGAGGCTACCATGACACCTATGCTCAGAAAACCATCCCAGGAATAAGTCTCCCTTGGTTAAGACCTTCAGCTAGATGTTTTTAAGCATTGGTGAAAGAATGTGCTGAAATCGTATTGCATCAAACAGTGTGAAATTACAGTATTTAGTGCCAAGGTAGAAGCAATTCTCCTTTATATTCATGAACAGATTTTGTTTTATAGCATTTTGCAGATATGATAACATCTGTCTGCATAACCTTCCCACAAGGGATGCCAGTGGGAGGACAATTATACAGATTTTTTACATTGATAATGGCAAACAAAGCCACCAGAGAGAGCAAAGTTATATTTCTAGTCCCTGGAGAGCCGGTGAAATAACTCAGGCCTTTTGAGTCTTAGGAAAATCTGCTTTCTGGTAGCTAGTGAGCTGGCTTCGCTACTCATTAAAGAGCTTGTTTTAAGGGGATACGCTTTTAAAAAGCCCATTAAATGCTTTTATATCAGTTTGAAGGATTTGAATCAGAAAGGCAGGCAGGCTATTAGAAAGTACATGCTGTGTCTATAGCATGGGGAAAGAGATTGTGGTTACCCTGTCAGATCTAAAACTTGTTTAACTTTTAAATTCTCGAGTACTAGAGCTCTCTGCGCACTTTGGAATCGACAAATTGAGTCAATTCGTTGTACCTGTGATTTCAAATTGGAGTCATGATATTTAAGTCTCCCGTGGACAGGGATACAACAATACCCAACCACTCAGTTTCTTAGCACTATTTTAGGCCTTATGCAATATTCAAAATACAAGAAGTCATCCACCAAGTTTTTGATACTTAGAACAATATGCTATTCTAATACAAATACATGTGCCAAAGCTAAAATAGAAACACATTATTCCCACCCATCCTATTGTGGTTTCTCAGCTTTTTATGCAACTTAGCATATAACCTCGTATCAAAATTATTTTCCATAATTTATTCATGCTCCTCAGAGAATAGTCAGAGGAAACCACAGGTAGAGACACAGTCTGTATCTCTAATTAAAGTTTCTTTCCTGACAAAAGACAAGCCCTAGCCAAAATTAAAAGGTTTAAGTAGAATTTATTTTTGACTTTCTCTTCCCAATTAACCACCTTCTTTACCTAAATTGTATGACTTTTTCTAAATGCTTCAAAGCCATATGTAAATAAAGAAAAGAGGTGATGAGCATTTATAGAATGTAAAAGAATCTCAATTCAGTGCCTTATTCCTCCCCACCCAGCTTTTCCTAACACCTGCCCCCACCCTGCACAGGGCTGAGCCAAGACTAGACTGCCCCAGCAAGAGTCCATGCCCCGTCTACCCACACACATCTCCCCATTTCCATCCCATCAGCCACCACATCCTGTAGTGCGTGCCTGCAAAATATTTCTCAATTTTCTCTCTTTTTTGCTAGTTTTATTTCATATCTTTAGCTAATGTTATTTTCATTTCTGGCCTGGAAAACTGCAAAATTTTTCTAACAGAAGCCCCTGACTCCAGTCTCATCCTTCAAATCTATGAATTTTCTAAAATAAATTTGTCGGCCAGGCATGATGGCTCACAGTTATAATCCCAGCACTTTGGGAGGCTAAGATGGAAGGATCACTTGAGGCTAAGAATTTGAGATAATCTGTCCTTGCAACTTAGCAAAACCCTCATATAAAAATTTTAAAAATAGCTAGGCATGGTGGCATGCACCAGTAGTCCCAGCTACTTGGGAGGCTGAAACAGAAGAAACCCATGAGGCTAAGAGTTGGAGGTTGCAGTCAGCTGTGATCACACCACTGTACTGCAGCCTGAGTGACAGAGTGAGGAGACTCTACCTTTAAAATAAAGATTATCACGTTGACTTTGCCTAAAATCCTTCAGTATTTCCCATAACCTTCCAGAAGATAATGCTGAAACTTATTACTGTGGAATCACGAGGCTTTCACTAATTGACCTGTGGGCCACCCAAGCCTTGTCTCTCCATGCCTTCAGTGCCTAAAGTCACTCAATTACTTCCCCTCTTTTCTGTCACTCATGCACGCCTCTGTCAATACTCCCTCCCAGTTAACTGTTATCCTTGAAGACAGTTCACTTTTAAAACTCTAGTGAAGACTTCTCTATCACAGATGCAATCTTTATTTACTTTCCCATTATACTAAAATTATTTACTTATAAGTTCCATTCATACAACAAATATTTGTTGAGTTTCTTCTCTGTTCCAGACACTCAGATGCGCCTGAGCTTTGAGCAATAGAATATGAGCAAAACAAACATAGACTGTGATCCCATGGGGTTTACAGTTTAGTGGGGTGGACAGACTTTAATCAAAGAATCACAAAAGCATATAATTACACACTGGTGTTATAAAAGAACGCTCACTAAAACTACAGAAACCTGAGCAGGAGGGCCTGATCTAGTCTTTAAGGTGAGGGAAGTCCTCTCTAAGGAACTTACATTTGAACAACTGCAAAAATGAAAAAGGGAAGGAGACAAGAAGAAAAGAAATGAGGGAGAAAGAGAGAAATCCAATCAAATTCAAGGGCATCCCAAACAGAGAAAAGAACCTGGCTAAAGACCCTGAATCAGAAGAAAGTTAGGGTTAAGCATGTCATTCCTAACCTATGTACTGGTGCTTAGAATGTTTCTTTGCTGAAAAGTGTTTCTTTGCTGTTTTCCACAAGTACACTCAGTAAAGTGAAAATGTATATATTCTGGTTTAATATGGGGTTCCTGGAGTAAACTAAGTCATATAATAAGGATTACGGGCTCACTGTGACATAAACAACATATTCAGAGGCAAGTCCTGTATACCAGACAACTCATGATTTATCAGAACCTTGATGTAAGTGAAATCAGCAACTTTCTCTTGACCAGGAGCTTCCTGCTCCAGCAAGAAATTATTTTCCAATCACTCTTAAGCAAACCCTCTGAATTTTAAGAAATATTCAAATTTTTTTCTTGAATAATACAAATCATGCAACCTTCAACTTTGTTGCGGGAATCTGTTCTCATCCAGATATATAGCATAGAATCCAGATCTAGGAGGCTGTTTAAGAATGGATGTGGCCCAGATAGACATCACTAATTGATAACAACCTTCTTTCCCAAAGAGCATAAACTCAGCTTTAAAATCTCTCTCATGTAACACTCCAATCAAGTACTCTTGATCAGCCCAAACTTGTTTTAATTCAAATGTGTTTTGGCATTCCCAATCTCCTTCTTCTACCTTGAAGTTGAACTATACAGTTATTAATGGAATTTTTATTATAGTGACTTTTTAAATAAAGGTATATTTGTATTTTCCCTAACAAACCCTGATTTCTCATCCATATAATGAATTAGAAGTAAACAGTGTCTAGTTTCCATTTGGACCGCTCTGAAGAATAAACATGATTCAAGAGTTCCAGAAGCTTGAAAGTAAGCATTAAACTACACCAATGTCTGTTGATGAGAAAGAGTGTAGATGCAACTCTTCGCTCACAAAGTACAGCAAGAAGGTCTTTTACTCTCTTATCTCTTCTTCTAATGAGCTAGCCCTGATTATAGTACATTTCACAGTACGCTGCAAAGGGATTTCTGGCTCCCCGTCAGAACAAGGCAAGATAGGACCAGACTCCTGAAGAAGTCATACGCAACCTGTTAGTACACCAGAGAATGGCCTACCTAACTATACTAGGAAGAGAACATGAGCTTAAAAGCTATGGGGGAAGTCTTCAGCCACAACTTGATCAGGAGGCAGTACTAGAATGTTTGAACCAGAAAGACAGAGCATTGTCCACTCCAAAATAACCCTAAAAACAAAATCAGTACTGAATTGCCAGCATGACGATAATACCATTTTGTTTTATCTTAGCTTTGCCTTGAAAGGACTTTGGAAATGCATCATTGTTCATCTTCCTCTCACTAGCTATGTCTTCCTCTAAATAATTCTCTATACCACAATCAAAATGATTTTTTAAGATCATGAAATGTTCCATGCTCATCTCCATTTACAATTATTTACCTGCTCCCTTTGCTGTTAATATAAAAGTTAAACTCTTTGCTAAGGCTCATCACACTACACATGATCTGAGCCCTGCTCGCTTCCTCACCTCTTGCTCCTACATCTCTCACTACTCTCTGCTCTCACCATACTGGACCACCTTGAGTTCTTCTCCTACTTATGGATGTTGCCCATGCCATTTCCTCCATCAAGGAGATGGTGCCACCATCCCTAATTCACCTGGCCATCTCTCTGGCTCCTCTGATAAGATCACGTGACATATCACCTCTCCTAGGAAGGCTCCTTGGACCACCCTAAATTTAGATTCTGTATCATTGCTACATGCTCCCATAGCATCCGGCCCTTTCTTCATCATAGCACTTACACTGCATTGTATTTGGGGTCATTTTTAGACTGTGTTCTTTATTACATAAGAAGTCCATGAGGGTAAGGATATTATCTGTCTTGTCCTTCAAGGAATACCCAGCTCCTAGCACAAGGCCATGCCCATAAACTATGACATGAAAATCACCACATTGTCCAAAATTCAGATACCAACCATTCTTCAGTGAATAAATGAATCTGATTTTCTATCTCACATAACTTTAGGAAATACAGTATCTATTTGGGGTTTCTCCCTAAGTGTTTTTATGGGTCTCTGAAGAAACAGCTTATAAACCTGCTCCGGTCACTTCTACTCCCCTCAGGTTGTCTTCCTCCCCCGATCACCATTACTCATCCTTCATCCTTGGTTGCTTCATATCTGCTCTGGAAGCTGCTGTTCTCCTGTACCACTTGGCTCTCTCCTGGTGTATTTTCATAGCAAAATACCATAAACTTGATGACTTAAAACAATACCCACAGATTATATCAGTTTCTGTGGGTCTGGATTCCAGATACAGATTAGTTGAGTGCTTTGCTCCGAGTCACTCCAGGCTGCTATCACAGTGTTAGCCCAGGTTAAAAATCTCAGTTGAGTCTTAGCATCTACCTGCAAGCTCCCTGGTTCTTGACTTTATGACTGAGAGCTATGTTTTCTTGCTTGCTCTTGGCCAGAGACCTCTCTCAGCTGGGAGTTGTTTTCAGGCCCTTGCTATTTAGCCTCCTCCTCTCACAGCATGGCAGCTTACTCCTTTATGGCCAGGAGGAGAGTGCCTGCTGCTGCTTCTTGTCTTTATCTTTTAAAGGCTCATCCAAGATAGGTCAGGATGGTCCATAAAACCTCCCTTTTGGTTAACTTCAACTCAGTGAATTAGGGTACTATATTATATCTGCAGAATCCCTTTTGCCTTATGAAATAACAATCACAATAGTGATATCCCATCATATTCACGAAGTTCACCCACATTCAAGGGAAGTGGACTATATAAAACATAAATGCCATGAAGCAGGAATCTTGAGAGACATCTTAGAATTCTTCCAAACGCATCTGGAAAGAGAAAATTCCTTCAGTTCTACAAAATACAGATGAGAGCTGGTCATGGTATTTAAAATAAAACATTAATAAATTATTGAGTATAGCGAAAGGAATGGCAACTTAGAAAACTTAAAACTGAATCTGACCATCAATACCCATAGAATTGAAAGGCTGTGGCCTTCTACAAAAGAACACCTTTCAGTGAGGCCAGACTACTCGCCCACCAGGAAGGGCTTTTGAGTATCTCTCCCATCCAGATTCCAGCATTTTTTGCCTTGGCCAAACTGAGGCCCCGGGAGAGCAATAAAAACTAAGTTTTCTACTTACCCCTATTTTCTTCCCACACCTAGTGCTTATAATAATCTTCTGAGAATACACTCACTTTTTGAAAAAAGAAAAACTTTTACATTATCATAAAAAGCAGTTTACCTATTGATTGTCTTAAACTTTTCATTCCAGAACAGAATCTGTTTCCAAGTGTGGAATTCTAGCTTCACTTCTTAGAACAACAGGAAAAATAAACTGCTGACAGTTTATTATTGAGAACTATTATTGACAGTTAATATTGAGGGCAGTCTTATCTAAAGCGACTCATCACACCAGACTTCCAGGTCTGGATAAGCATGCCCTCCCAGGTGCTCCCACAGCATTCTAGATTCCTCCTCAGAATACTTTTCCCAAGAAATGCTAGAATACCTGCTGATTGTCTACATCCTACTTGTAACTTCATAAGGACAAGAACCATATCTGCTTTGCTCTTTAAACAGTATTTTACCATAGAACCATAGGGCAGTCCCAGTCTAAATACACACTACAATCTCCTGGGAAATTTTGTTCCTTCATTTGTTTGTTTCCATATTTGTTTGCTTTTAGTACCAATGTGTGACCTTCATCTCAACTGGATTAGAATCTCTGAGAGTGGATCTTGGAAAACAATTTTTGTTATTTTATTTCACATGCTCAAAAGACTACATGTCAGCAGGAGTGACCCCACTTCAGGCTGCAGGTCAGCAGATTGGTTTCAGTGGTCCTGATCCATGTCTCCTCTTGGAACCCAGGCTGGTAAAGTAGTTATCTAGAGAACCTCAAGGCAGCGGTTAAAAAAATCTTCTAGAATTTTCTCTTTGAGACAAAATGGAGTAACAGGGATTATATTTATCCTTCTGCCTGAAACAATCCCCAAAATGGACAAAGTGTAGTAAACAATGGTTTTCAAGAACACTGGACATCAGGAAATGAAGGATGGTGATCCCTGATAGAACACAAACAAGCTGAGCTCTACAATTGCCTCATTTAGCTGCTGCAGTGTAGGAAGGGGGAACCCAGGCAAGAACCCATTTGATTTCCTGACTTGAGGAAATGGAGCATCATCTACAATGAGGCTACTAGAATAAATAAATGAGTCTAGCAAAGTTGCATGATATAAGATGCAAAAATCAATTGTATATCTATATAGTAGCAACAAACAACCAAAAATGGAAACAGAATATCATACCAACTGTAATTGCCTAAAAAAGGAAATACAAATAAATCTGCCAAAGGTGTGCAACACCAGTATACTAAAAACTAAAAAAAGGACCAAAAAATTGAGAAATATACCAATATCAGAAGAGCCAGCATTTTTAAGAAGGTAATTTTCTCCATTTTCTCCACACTGATTCATGGGTTCAAGGGTATTTACAACTAAAATCACAGCAGACTCTTAAATTAAATTTTTAAACTGACTCTAAAATTCATATGGAAAGCAAAGGACCTAAAATAGTTAAAACTACTCAGCAAAGAGAACAATAATTTGGAGAATTTATAATACCTAATTTTAAAACTTACTTTAAAACCACAATAATCATGACAGCGTGGTTTTAGCACAAATAACAGACAGTGTGGTTTTAGCACAAATAACAGAGAAGCACAAATAACAGACAAGCAGTCCATAAATAGAGCCTCATATACATGAGCAACTGATTATCAACAAAGATGTAAAGTAATTCAGTGGAAAAAGGATAATATTTTCAACACATGTCACAAGAAATATTGGATATTCAGATAAAGACATTGAACTTTGATTTATACGTTGTATCATTTACAAAAATTACATCAAGTTCATCACAAACCTAAATGTAAAACCAAAAACAATAAAACATATAGAAGGAAACATAGAAGAAAGCTTTTTTTTTTTTCTTTTTTTTTTTTTTGAGACAGTCTCATTCTGTCACCAGGCTGGAGTACAGTGATGCAATCTCAGCTCACTGCAACATTCACCTACTGGGTTCAAGCGATTCCCCTGCCTCAGCCTCCTGAGTAGCTGGGACTACAGGTGCATACCACCATGCGCAGCTAATTTTTTGTATTTTAGTAGAGACAGGGTTTCACCATGTTGGCCAGAATGGTCATGATCTCCTGACGTCATGATCCACCTGCCCCGACCTCCCTAAAAGTTTCTTCGTTACAACAAGAAAAATACAATTCATAAAACAAATTGATAAATTGGACTTCATTAAAATTAGTCATTTTTCTTCTTTGAAATAACATTGCTTAAAAATGAAAAGGGAGACTACATACTGGGAGAAGATAATTTCAAATCATACATCTAATAAAGCACTTGATCCAGAGTGTATCAAGAACTTCCAAAACTCAATTAGAAGAAAAAAAAAATCAACAAATCATAGGTAAAAGATTTGATAGACATTCTACCAAAGGAAAAATACACATGACAAATAAACCCATGAAAAGATGTTCAACATAATTTGTCATTTGAGAAATAAAAATTAAAACTCGTTGAGACACCATTAAATCCTAATGGAATGGTTAAAATTTAAAAATACTGACAATACCAAGTGTTGACAAGAATGTGGAGGAAATGGATCCTCCATACAATAATGGTGGAAGTGTATAATGTTGCAACTACTTAGGAAAACAATTTGACAGTTTCTTTAAAAATTAAACACACAGCTACCATAAGATTCAGTTACTCCTCTCCTAGGAATTCATCCAAAAGAAAACATCTGTTCATACAAAAGCTGTTACACACATGTTCATATCAGCTTTCTTTGTAAGAACCAAAAACTGAGAACAACCCAAATGTTCATCAATAAGTTAATGGATAAACAAGCTGTGCTATATCCATACAGAATAGAATACAAAGGAATAAACTTTTGATATACTCTACAATATGGATGGACTCCAAAATAATTATGCTGAACAAAAGAAACAAGAAAAAAGAGAATGCATACTCTATCATTCCATTGATATAAAATTCAAAAAATGTGAACTAATCTACAGTGAAAGAAAACAGATCAGTTTTTGCCTAGGTGTGGAGGAAATCAGCCAAGAATAAGAGGAGAAAGCTTTTTAGGGAGGCACTAGGAAACTTTTGAGGCTGTTGAGTATGTTCATTATCTTGATTGTGAAAATGATATCAACTTAAATGTTTTAAATATGTACAATTTTTTGATTGTCAGTTTTATCTCAAAATAGCTATTTTGTTGGAAGGAAGGAGAAACAAAAGAAAATAGAGAAAATCCACTGCTGCCCTCTCAATATAAAAACGAATTAATAACAGCTAACCTAGAAACCTATATTCCATAAAAAATGGTTATCAGAAATTTAGAAGAAATAAAATTATTGTCAGACAAAAGCTAAGACTTTATCACCAACAGAGTAGGACAAATGGGAACTCAATATCAAAAGGAAAATTCACTCAGAAAGAACCTCAGAGACATGCAAAGAAATAAAGATCAATAAAAATTACAAATATATAGGTAAATCCAAATGAATATTAAATGTAAAACAAAATAAGGTCTCATGAATTTAAAATGTGTGTAGAAGAAAGACAAAAAATGACAAGTGAGTCAGCAAAAACTAAATTGAATAAGAGTTCTTTGCATTGTCTAGGAAGAATTAAAAAAAAAGACTGGTATTTTACTTGGAAAACCAGTAATACATATTCAGTAGTGGTTGCCTTAGTGGGCAGACAGGAGACACAATAGAACTTCTGAAGTAGTGACAATATTCATCTCTTGACCTGGATGATAGTTACGGATATTTGCTTTTTTGCTTTGAAATAAATCATTGAGCTTTGTAATGAATCATATTTTCTTTGTAATGAATTATATTTGTTTTAGGTATTTTTTACATATGCATTTTATATGTTATATTTTATACTTAAATGTTTAAAAACTCTG
>NC_045444.1:69438052-69466101 GCF_002776525.5 Piliocolobus tephrosceles | reverse complement strand
ATGTGTCTTTGTAGTAGCATAATTTATAATCCTTTGGGTATATACCCAGTAGTGGGATGGCTGGGTCATATGGTACATCTAGTTCTAGATCCTTGAGGAATTGCCATACTGTTTTCCTCTCACTTGGACTTCTAAGGACCACTATTCCTTAAAGCCTTATCTCAGATTCTGCTTTCTGCAAACTCAAATTTAAACAGAGGTGTCAGTTTGTGGTAATAAACATACCTTTAGGGACAAGGTGATCACTTGCTATCAAAGTCATGGAAGGGCTTGGCAAGTTAGACCAGTGGTTCTCAATTGATTTTGCCCCTATGTGGCATTTGGTCTGAAAATATTTTTATTGTCACAACTGCCCCTACCTCTACCTGGCACCCAGTGAGTAGAGGAAAGGGATGCTGCTAAACATCCCACAATACATGGAACAGTCCAACACGACAAAGAATTATCCAGTCCAATGTCTTTAGTTAATGCTGAGTTTGAAAAACCCTTGAGTTCGGTTGCAGATTCATCCAAATAGCCTTCAAAGTCCTGTAACTACTATAAAAGTCTATGATTTTTAAGAAATCACACTCAGGTTCTTAGCCCAAATGAGCTTCAAGAGATTCATAATACCTTGGAAATTAGGTGCAGAATTTTTTGCCTGTGTCGATTTTTGCATTTTTGTGGAGAGAGTGTCCACAGCATTCATAAATTTCTCTAAGGGGTCTGTAACCCATAAAGGTTAAGAACCAAACTCTGTAATAAATAATTCTTAACAATTTTACCTTAGGTCTAAAACTTTAGTCACCTTTTTTTCTCTTCCATAGTGATAAGGAATGCAAGAATTGACTTTTCAGATTTGATAGCCCTTCTTCCTAAGGCTGTATAATTCTGATAGGTTCACGAAGCAGGCAAAGAAACTGAATTTAGTTAATTATGCTACATTAGGAGGACACAAACTTCCTGGAAATCAATCTGGCACTTTTCTCAAGTACTAAGAAAACTATTTTTTTAAATTCTTGATTAATATAGCTCAGCAAATATTACTACATACTGAGGAAGGAACCGAGCAAATGAAAATTTCATAGAAAGAACTGTTTTATATCCTCTCATTCCAAATATTTTTAGACACAAAGCCACTGCCAACAAGGTGCCTAAGATAAAGAATTAGTATAGACCTTCCCTTCTGTAGATTTCTTAAAATGGGGCCATATAAATCAAACAGGATTACTTTATCTACGGCTAAGAATTCTATAGAGACTTATTGAACCTATAAGAGATGGCAGAACCTGGCCAAATTCTGCCTTTTAGGTAATAAATTCTACTACCGTTCTAACTCAGCTTTCAGAGTTTTCTCTAGTTTTATTTTAGGGCAAGATATGTGGATTTCTCTGCAATATTAGAGCTTTGTTTTGCAAGAATCCAAAGTTTGCTGTCTTAGATTAATTATGACTGTTCTTGCATTCTGGCATTGTGTATGTACAAAAGAATGAGCAAAGTAAGAACAACTAAACTTGTATAATATAAATTCAATGAAAAATGTAAATCAGACATAAAACTACTCAGAAGTAACATGATATGTAATTTTCTAATGATAGATATCATTTATGAAAACTTTCTAATGATAGACATCATTTATGAAAACTTACTATAGGCAGGTATGACAGATTCGGAGAGATAGAATAGGGTATAGATCAATATGTAGGTAAATTTAAAACTTATAATAATTATCTGAGCTAGGAACCCAGGTCTCTCTGACTTCAAGACTCATTCTTATACCCACAATACAATACCACTGTATATTATATGAGTCCAATTACGAAAAGTTAGGGAGATTTAAATCTCTGCACTTGGAATATATGAGCTACCAAAGAAAATTGAGGAAAGTAGCTAGAGTTAATAACATGACCTGAAAAAGTTTTAACCTTCAGAGAAATTTAGAGCATCACAGGCCTCTGTGCTTCACAAATGAGCTGAGGGTCTGAGGTGTTCATCACCAAAAGAGGCCAGAGCTTTGTGGGAGGCATAAATAAGTATTCAGATTTTGAAAGAGGGAGTAGAAGCTGGCTTCTGTCAAAAGTAGGAGTCTGAGTCTTTTAGAAGTCTCAGAGCAAGAAGTCATCTACCACTCAACGACTAAGAAGGCTGAGCTGAGAATCAGGCCTAGAAGAAGTAGAAATCCTAACTTACACCTGGTTTTGACAATTCACTATAAAGTCAATTTAGATGAACAGAATAATTCAGAAAGATAAGGGTGATAAGATAAGATAACAGTAAGGTTAAGACTTCTGAGACGTGGAAACACACAGAATGAAGACAGTAACTGAGTGTCAGCCTGTACTCCACAGGGAATATTTCCGGTGAAGAATAGGAACAGCAACAGATAGGAGAATGCTTCTGTATATGTATTGGACATTTTCAGCTTTAAACCACAGAATCTGAACTCAGCCTATTCGAGGGTAAAAAATCCTAGCCATATAACCGAACGCTTCAGGAATAAATCTAGCTTCAATTATAGCTAGATCAAGAGGATCAGAGACGACCAGAGAACTTTCTCCCCATCTCAATTCTACTTTTCTAGACTGTCTCTATAATGGCAAGGTGGTCACCAGAAGCCGCAGGCTTCCAAGGTCCTAAAAAATTATAATCTTAAAGAAAAAGAAAGCTTATTTTCCTGATTGCTCTGACAAAAGTCAGCATCTGTCTGACCTGGCTTGGATCAGGTGACAATCCCTGGACCAATCACTGTCACCTGATAGACTAGGCTGGCCCTGCCTCTGTCACATGTCCTCCCCCTGGCTGTGCTTTGGGAAGAATGGGGGTCAAAATGAAGCCCATCCAACCACAAGGACAGATGTGGGAGGGGTAATCTCCTATAAGAAGGGATACTAAGCAGAAAAAAGTAAAAATAGAAATTTTACATCAAAGGCTACAATAGGGTTTGCTTTGAAAGTACGGATTAAAACTCACTGCAGCCTAGAGCTAGAGGTATACCCATGGGTGGCAGGGGGTAGAAAGTCATACTTTAAGCATTTAGGCATTGTGGAATATCTACTACCATATTTCATTGACTCTAAGATGTACATTTTTCACATTTTAACAACTGAGATATCAGAATGTTTCTCACAATGAATGACATTCTACAATTGCTGTCAGCCAGGGGGCAGCTGTGATATAGTTTTTATAATCTGCCAAGAACTTGGTCATAGTTCTTCATATTTTTATCCTTTTAATTAAGTTATGTACATTGTTAATATTTGTAGAGTTTGTTTTTAAAAATACCATCTAAAAGATTAAACTATGATGCATCATTGAAAAAAGTGTTATTATATACACAGTAAAGGAATTTGTGAGATAGAGCATACATTTAATATTTATGAAGCACATATGCATGGTTTGGAGAATAATGGCTGTTTTATATTTTCTTGCAAAGTAACACAAAGTGCTTTCTGATACCTTAGAAAGGATGACACCCACAAGTAGATGAAGCCATATTACATTTTTTACTGATACATGTAAAAAGTATTGCCTTTCAAAAGCCAAGAAATGCCCCTAAAGTAACATTAAATGATAAATATTTCTGTCTAAATAGTCCAAAATAACTCTTTTATAAATACCAAATGTCAATACATTTATTAAAGTAGTGATATATTTATTAAAATACTTTTACATTTATTACATTTATAAAGTAATAATAAATCATTCATATAAGTGGTAACATTTGTTAGTAGTACATAAAATAATGTTATGTCTTAAAATCAACAAGATTTGATTAAAGAAACTATATGACAGCCACTGTGGTAGATAGCAAAAGTGCAAAGAGAAATAATTCATAGTTCCTGTATTTGAGGTATGCAGTGTCTATAATAGAAGAAGGTTACAAGGACAACCAAAGACTTTACCTTATGTATTGTACATCCCTCTGTATTCTGGCCCAATCTCCATTTCAAAAGTATTGCAGGGAAAACATTTATAAGAACATTTGCAGGTTATAAATTAATAGATTTATTAATTATAACATATTTAGCTGCCTTGAAAACTCCAGTATTCCAGATGCTTAAGCCGAAACCCCTAGAATTGTCCTTGACTCCGCTTTGTCTCTTAGAGCAGAGATGGATGTCACCTCACATCCAATCCAGCAGAAAATCTTTAGCTTCAAAACATAACCACAGAATCTGAGTGCTTACTACCACCTAATCCAAGCTGCACCATCTCTTGCCTGGAGCACTGCAGGAGACTCCTGGCAGGTCTTCCTGCTCTGTTCTTACTCACACATGTCCCACCCATGGTGATCCTTTTAAGCTAGGGGTGCCCAATCTTTTGGCATCCCTGAGCCACACTGGAAGAAAAAGAATTGTGTTGGGCCACACATAAAATACACCAACACTAATGATAGCTGATGAGCCAGAAAAAAAAAAAAAAAAAAATCACAAAAAAATCTCATCATGTTTTAAGAAAGTTTACAAATTTGTGTTGGGCTGCATTCAAAGCTGTTGCAGGTTGGACAAGCTTGCTTCAAGCATAATGTAGATCTTGACACTCTCGTGCCACAAGTCCTGAAATGACCTTCTGTTTTACAGAGAATAACAAAGTCCCTGCAAAGGTCTCCAAGACTCACTGATCTCCAGTATGACTACTGTCCCTTTCAGTGACTTCACTCCAATCGCCTGGCCTCTGTACTATTCTGTACTATATACTCCAGGCATGCTCTTGCTCCAAGCCTTTGCTCTTGCTTTTCCCTCTTGTTTCCCCTGTCCTTCCCTGAGATAACTCCTGGCCAATCCTCTCACCTCCTTTCAATCAGAGTTCATCTCACCTTGTCACTGAGGCCTCTCCTAATCACTCCACTCACTACTGCAGTTGTCTCCTTTCCTCTCCACTCCCAGTCCTCCTTACCTTGATCTAATTTTTCTTTTAAGCTCCATGAGGGCTACCTTTTCTGTTCACTGCTGCATACCAGCACCTAGAACAGTGATGGGCATATAAATGAAAGCTCCATAAACATTTACAGAGTGAAAAAAATGGATGATTTTACTAATCAAATCTGCATATGAATATAAATTTATGTCTGTAAAACCATTTAGAATGGGCAGAGAGGATAAAAGCTAAAAACACTCTGAAGTTGAAGGGTAAATTATATTCTGAGAGAGTACCCAGAGGAAAATGGCCTATAGAGCCTGTAGTACTAAAAGTCCAGAAAAGGCAAATGAGAGGGAAGACAGGAAAAACAGGATCTCTACCTCAGGTGGTGAAGGGCGGATCTGCTGGGAGGGAGGGTTCAGGCTTCTTGCGTTAATGCCTCCAGGCTACACCCAACTGAATGCATAAAAGCTTCCAACAAACTCCTCTGAAAATGGGCATCCCCAGATACATCTTTCATTCCCCCACTCTCACCTTCTCTACGGACTATAAAGAATGTCCCTGCAGAACATTCATCTTCTAATATTGAACCCAGAGTGTGTACCCAGCATGGACACCTCTCACTCTTGTCAAAATAAAACCTACATTTTTCTTGTGGACACAAAGCCAGCACAAGCAAGCCAGCAGCAACCAAACCATATACTTATACATTCTCCTTTCTCCCCTCCTGACTCCCTTATGTTCTATATGCCACCAAAGGTGTGAAAGGAGAAGAGATAGTAATAAAGCTACTCAGGGACTCATTAAACTAATTTTTACTTTATTATTATCATTATCATTATTATTATTTTATGTCGCCCAGGCTGAAGTGCAGTGGCATAATCCTGGCTCACTGCAAGCTCTGCTTCCCAGGTTCACGCCATTCTCGTGCCTTAGCCTCCCAAGCAGCTGGGATTACAGGTGCCTGCTACCACGCCCAACTAATTTTTTACATTTTTAGTAGAGATGGGGTTTCACCATGTTAGCCAGGATGGTCTCGATCTCCTGACCTTGTGATCTGCCTGCCTCGGCCTCCCAAAGTGCTGGGATTACAGGCATGAGCCACTGCGCCCAGCCTAATTTTTACTTTCAATTCTATCCTTCCCTGTCTTAAAAGTAAAACTCCTCTACAGAAATAAAAGTTTTAAACCAATATTCAAAAGCCAATAAAAGCAAATGTCATGTGAAGCTGAATTTGTGAACGTTCAAACCACTTCACCTCCAGAATCTCGAATTCTCTTTCTGACCCAGTCACTTAATCCCCCATTTTTCTTTCTTCTTGCTTAAATTGGGCAGGCCCACTACAAGACAGCACAACCCACCACTCAAAATCTTACCCCATTCATCTACCTGCAGAAATCCCACCCATCCTTCAATTCCTGCCTCCAATTCTAAATCCCTCAGGAAGACTGCAGAACTTGGCTTCTTCCCTTTCTTCTTTCCTTTTCAAGTGCATTGTATGCACTTGACATAATTCCCATAACAGACTTGAGTACCTTCCTTATTCCTATATCCCTTAAGTATGCTGTGCATAATAGCCTTGAACTGAAGTGCTGTAGAGGCCACAACCATAAAGAAAGCGCACTTGGAAATGCATGAAAAAAACAATTCCAAGAAGACAAAAAGGATCTGAAGATTTTATAATGCCTTCACTTACATTGCACTGAAACTCTTTCCTATTTAGAACTGAACAGATTTTTCATTAAAAATGAATTTTCATTATTATTATTTTGCTGTATGAAATTAGCTCTTAGAGGCAAACAGTCCCATTTTTAAACCCAGCAGTATTCAATGTATTTTTTTTTTTCCAGAAACTTAGAAATGTGAGTAGACTCTGCCTCTGTGCCAATTGCCTTCGAAGAGGCATAGGAGAAGGAATGCAGGGGGATAGTTGCCAACACCCAAGACTCAGCTCTACCAGGAATACGCACACCTCAATACAAGGGGGAGAAGATACTTCGGGAGTAAAAGAGCTAAGTTAGTAGGTAAGCCTATAACTTATTGTCCAAACCAGGTCACTTTTGAGAATACAAGGGACACTATTAACAATTCTATCAAGCAATAGTAATAGTTATTAACTGTAACTGACACAAGCAAACTGGGACCTATGGCAATCTGACAAAAAGCCAACGAACCTGAGGCCTCAGGGTACAGCAGAAGAAAGACCATTATAGTTCTAAAGCAGTTCTAGGTAGCTTAGAATAAATTCCATGATATAGCTGCTTACTGAAAGAGCCATGTAGCATTCTACAATCACAAGAAGGCTAAGCAGAAGAAATAAAAAGGAAAAGAAAATCTTGAAAATGTTCTTCTCTGCCATCTCGGCAGAGGTAACAACTAAGGAAGGAAGGAGTACGGCCCCATTATCTACCACAACCAAATCAAGGAAAGAATCATAGAGATACAAAATTATTTCCACATAACCCAAACTGATGCTGGGAAGGGCCTTAGAGACAATCTAATCCAGCTTCCAAACACATGTATGAGGTAACAGAGCTGAGTACAATTAAATCAAACTTTTATGTTCTTAGAAGAGAGTAATTTATGGTTTAATTCATTCTTTCATTTGATAAAAATTTATTGAGCACTCCCAATGTATCAGACAGTAGGATAAGCACTGGGAGGTAAAAAGATAAATAATACAATCTTGCCTTTGAGGATCTGTATATTTATAGTTTAAATGTACTAACAATATATTTCAAAACTGAATGTTGAGTATACCATGGGACTATTGTGTTGATACCACTTGAGAATTCTAGCCAAGTGGCAAAAGGAAATGGATTCCTAATAGAGAGAATGTTGGTAAACACTAACACTAAATGATAACTTTGCTGAGAATTCTTGCAGTTGAAAAAATGTTCACTAAACAACCCCTTTTCTCTCTGTCTTCTTTTTCTATTCCTTCTCACCTCACATTTATTATGCATCAGTATGTTCAAAACGATGGGAATCAAACTGTAGCTACAATTTTCTTGTGTATATATACTATAAATATTGAAGTTCAAAATATACTTTTCCAGATTTCCTAGAATCCTGAAGAATACAAATCTAACTTAATTACACCCAGATCTTTCTCTTTAAAAGAAAAAAGGTCTTCTGTAAAACAAATGAGCCTCTAAAACCACATTGAGTCTTTATCATTTATTCATAGAATATCATCATGTAGAAAGATGACCATTATATCAAATTAGTCTAATGAGAAGATCTTTCTGATTCATTCATCCTTTATAGAATTTACTGTAACAATGATAAGGAAAGAGGATCTGAGGACTGAGTGAAACCACTACCCAGAAGAATGATTTCCGCATAACCCAAACAAAACATCGTTTAAGCCCACAAATATGGATGACAGTCTTTCACAGAAGATCATTACAACTATTGAATAAAATGATTTGCCATATCAATAAAGCACCAGAATGCAACATCATGAAAAGTTTTCTTGCTAAAAGCCATGCTGTGACAATTTCCT
This sequence comes from Piliocolobus tephrosceles, assembly GCF_002776525.5. NCBI lineage: Eukaryota > Metazoa > Chordata > Mammalia > Primates > Cercopithecidae > Piliocolobus > Piliocolobus tephrosceles. The sequence continues at coordinate 69,457,754 of NC_045444.1, read as the reverse complement.
AAGTTTTTTCCTAAGCTTACTTCTCAATCAAATTTTAAGCAACAGTTTCATTAGTCTTTCATGTTCATAAAAAAAATAGTTTTGTCTTGAGTACTCAAACAAATGACTTTTTATGTATATGTTAGCAGCTCAAAATATAAGAAGTATCATGAAAGACTGAAAAGGATAAACTTCCTCAATATTATACTCTAGTATTCAATAATAATAATAAACTGGTACAAAATTTTAGAGCCTTAAATATTTCCAACTTACATTGATCTTGATGATTTGCATTATGTGAATGCTGAATTAAATAAGGATGATAGGGCATGTGAAAATATATTCAGAAACCCTCACACCACTCCTACTTAGTATGGTTTCTTCATAGTAAAAAAGGCATTTAAATATAGCCCAATGCTGAAAATATCCAGATTTCCTCCAGTACATAGGAATAACAATGCTTAAAAAAGAAAAAAGGAAAAAAGATTATTAAATAAAATATAACTACCAAGTCTACATAATATGATGAAGCACAGATGGAAATGCCAGTAATTCTTGTTACCAGGTTCCATACAAATCTGGGGCTTCACAGATTGCAAATGATGAGAAAAAAATCTAAATCATAAAACAAACTAATTTTTTTATTATTATACTTTAAGTTCTGGGATACATGTGCAGCAAATCACCATGGCACATGTATACCTATATAACAAACCTATACATTCTGCACATGTATCCCAGAACTTAAAGTATGTGATAACAAGGGTCCTTCCAGTAGAAGAGGGAGGTCAGTAGTCAGAGTCAGAAGTTGTAACTACAGAATAGTCATAGAAATTTAATGCTGCAGGCTTTGAAAATGAAGGAAGGAGCCATGAGCCAAAGTATGTAGGTAGCAGCTAGAAGTTAGCAAAGGCAAGGAAACAAGTTATCCCTTAGAGGTCCCAGAAAGGAATGCAGCCCTATCACATCTTGACTTTAGTCTAGTGAGGCCAGAGTCACCTTTTAACCCACAGAACTGTAAGATATAAACTTGGGTTGTTGTAAACCACTACATATGTGGTATTGGAAGGCACACTATTACCCATATGGCAAGAGCTGTACCGGGTGCTAGAGACAGTAATATGAGTAAGGAACTCTAAGGATACATTTCCCTCTCCAGAAATCCCATTTTATGACCCTGGAATAACTGACTACATAATACTATGAGTATTGCCTTAAAAAGTTCTATTCCTGGCCGGGCGTGGTGGCTCACACCTACAATCCCAGCACTTTGGGAGGCTGAGGCGGACTGATCACTTGAGGTCAGGAGTTCAAGACCAGCCTAGCAAACATGGCAAAACCCCATCTCTACTAAAAATACAAAAGTTAGCCCGTGTGGTGGCAGGTGTCTGTAATCCCAGCTACTCAGGAGGCTGAAGCAGGAGAATCACTTGAAGCTTAGAAGTGGAGGTTGCAGTGAGCCAAGATTGCGCCATTGCACTCCAGCCTGGGCGACAAGAGCGAGACTTCATCTCAAAAAAAAAAAAGAGAAAAAAAAGTTATATTCCTATAGTCTAAACTAAGATAATTTATTTTTAAAAAGAAAAAACAATTATGTGGCATTTTACAGACCCATATCTTGTTCACCTTCTACAGGATAAGCAGCTTCAAACAGAAACTTTGGCTCATATGAGGCCTTTAACAGAGATGATGAGTTGCCTGCCAAAATCCTGGCTATCTTTTTACCTTACTCCTATTCTATTGGGATAGAAATATTTACAGTTGCCAGGCGCGGTGGCTCAAGCCTGTAATCCCAGCACTTTGGGAGGCCGAGACGGGCGGATCACGAGGTCAGGAGTTCGAGACCATCCTGGCTAACACGGTGAAACCCCGTCTCTACTAAAAAATACAAAAAGCTAGCCGGGGAGGTGGCTGGTGCCTGTAGTCCCAGCTACTCGGGAGGCTGAGGCAGGAGAATGGCGTAAACCCGGGAGGCAGAGCTTGCAGTGAGCTGAGATCTGGCCACTGCACTCCAGCCTGGGCGACAGAGCGAGACTCCGTCTCAAAAAAAAAAAAAAAAAAGAAAGAAAGAAATATTTACAGTTAAAAATCTAAATTTCCATGCTTCCCTTACAATGAGATGTAAGCTAAAGTCTTAAGGCTGAACTATTAGGAAAGTTCTCTTAAGCAGATTACTTAAGTGGCAAACACTCTTACTCCCTTTCTCCTCCTTTCTGCTTGGAATAAAATGGAAATTTTGTGACCATGAGAAGAAAAACCAATTAAGATAGAAAACAATGCTAAAAATCAAGAGAGAACCCAAGGATAGAAACCATGCACTAAAGAAGTGGGTAAAGAGAGATTGAAGGAGCCTCAGATGACGTGATATTGTATGGACACTGGACTGCCTATTTCTTGAATCCTTTTACATGAGGAAAAGACAAATTCTAAATTTGTTAGGCCAACCAAAAGTAATTCCTAATACCTGACCTAATGCTCCCTTCCCTAATTTTTGAGTGAAGTTTCTTTTAAAATCAATTGGAATTTAACACTTAAAAGAGGTCACTAAATGGTGCTGGAATAACCGGAGAGCTGCATACAAAACAAAACAAACAAACAAAATACATCCAAACATAAACCTTACATCCTTCACAAAAATTAACTCAAAGTGAATGACAGACCGAAATGTAAAACATAAAATGGTAAAACTCTTAGAAAATAACTAAGAGATCTGCATGACCTAGGGTTTGGCGATCACTTTTTAGATACAGCACCAAAGGCATGATCTATGAAAGGAGAATTGATAAACTGAACATCATTAAAATTAACAAATTCTACTCTGCAAAAGACACTGTCAGGAGAATAGCAAGAGAAGCCACAGATTGGGAGCAAATATTTGCAAAAGACATGCCTAATAAAAGATTGTTACACAAAGCATACAAAGAACTCCTAAAACTCAACAATAAGGAAAGAAGCAACCTGATTAAAAAATGGGCCAAAGACCCTAATAGACATCTCACCAAGAAGGGTGAGGCAAGTTAGCATATAAAAAGATGCTTCACACGTCAATTGTCATCAAGAAAACGCAAATTATAACAACGAGATACCACTACACATCTATTAGAATGGCTAACATCCAGAACACTAACACCACCAAATGCTGACAAGAATGTGGAACAACAGGAACTCCTACTCACAGCTGGTGGGAATGCAAAATGGAACAGCCACTTTGGAAAACAGTCTAGCAAGTTCTTTCAAAACTAACATATTCTTACCATATGATCCAGCAATCACACTCCTTGGTATTTACCCTAAGGAGTTGAAAACTTATGTCCACATGAAAAACCAGCACACAGATGTTATAGCAGTTTCATTCGTAATTGCCAAAACTGGAAGCAACCAAGGTGTCCTTAAGTTGATACATTGATAAATAAACTATGATACATCGATACAACCAAATATTATTTAGTGCTAAAAAGAAATGAGCTACCACACTATAAAAGACATGAAGGAAACTTAAATGCATACTACTAAGTGAAAGAAGCCAGTCTGAAAAGTCTCTATACTCTATGATTCCAAAGATATGACATCCTGGAAAAGGCAAAACTATGAAGGCAGTGAAAAGATCAGCGGTTGCCAGGGAGTAGGGTAGGGGTAGAGAGGGATGAATAGGTAGAGCATAGAGGATTTTTAGGGTAGTGAAGCTACTCTGTATGATGCTATAATGATAAACAGAACCCAAAGGTTTTGAGATTCCCTTGCTAAACTGAGATTATAGTACCAGAACAGCAAGCAATATTGCCCTAACAGGAAATGAGGGGGAACTGGATATGGGAAGTACCCTGTGTGCCTTTCTCAGGATGCTTCTTTTACCTGGAGAAGGGCCTAATCTCTAATTGTTCAATGCAACCAGGGGATCCTTCATATGGGAAACTTGTTTATACTGGCAGATGCCCTTGTGGCTTTTGTCTGACCCATGTCCAGTTTGCATCTGCCTGACCATCACTCTGGCTGTGACAGACCAATCTTGTGTTCTCCCCAGAGTCCCAGGGAAAATCCATCCTTGGGTAGCCTTTGTTCCTCAGATGGAAGGTGCCAATACAGTACACCACCACAGTAGGAAATCAGTTGAAAGATTTTTACTTACAGATCCTGGGCAAGGAAGCTATAATGAGTTGGGAGGGCAATCTTCTATCTTTGGGTCATGTGAGGCAAGAATGAAGAGTTAGAGAGAGAGAGCACAGGTGCACATGGCAATTAGCAGTATATATGAAGGAACAGGGTGTAGGGTGCTTCAAGTTTGCAGACAAGTGCCCTGGATGGTCACTTTAAAGGTAGCAGAGGAAAAGCAGGAGCCCAGTCTGCTAGGCGGGGAAGATGTCTCGAAGTTCGTATCTTTGGCCAGGACTTGAGTCATTTTTATGTGGTTTAGCACGAGAAATTCTGTTGAGGATGACTGAACTCTGCTGCTGATATAAGAAAGTTAAACCTGTATTCAAACTGGATGTGCAGGCAGCATAAAATTGTAAGAATTCACACAACAGCATGTCATTATAGATTTTTCCAAACTCATAAAATGTGTAACAGCAAAGAAGAACCCTAATTTAAAGGATGGACTTTAAGTGATTATTGTATGCCAGTGTAGGTTCATCAGTCGTAACAATCATTAACATTCTCGGATGGGAGATGTTGAAAATGATTGCAGTGGCTATGCATGCATGGTGGGGGGTATAACATGGAAAATCTCTGTACCCTCTGCTAGAGTTTGCTATGTACCTAATACTACTCTAAAAAAGAAAGCTTATCATTTTTTTAAAAAAAGACCACTAACTCCTTCCTCTGAAGCTCTGGAAACTAAAAATAAGAACTGTCCACCTCTTAACCTAGACTTCTGAGTCTCCAGAACTCTTACTTTCAATAAATAGTCAGCATTCTCATAAATATTTACTTACAAATGTAACCATTTTTAAGTGTCCTTTGTACATTCCTGTGACTAAACAGAGCAACAATGAATAATATATGCTATTTCCTTGGAAGGAACTATAATGAACAACTAAATAGGTTTTCTAGTATTGCTGCTGCTTATCAGGAAGTTTGGGAGGTGTTAAGTCTTTCTGTTCGTTTAGAAACTCTAGACTCTAGCGTAGGATGTAGAAGTCAATGTTCTAGGAATCCAGATTTCCACCCATCAAAGTGTTCTAGTGTAAAGGCCTGACTACTTTCTATAACAGCAATTCAACACTTGCTGTAAAGAAAAAATCATTATAATCAGTTCACAGTAAGACACTGAAGAACAGCCAGAGGCAAGAAAAATGCGTGGACCTCAAAAAAAGGTTTAAGGAAGCTGAATCACAAAGTAGAATTCTGTACAACATTTTCTCCTAGATTTTTCCCTTGTTAATACAAAAGATCTATGATGAAAAGAATCAGTCTCTCATTCAACTCCTCCCCTTCAACAGATATGCTCCCCAGGGATAATATATCTTAACTGTTTCAGTTTCTACGGGGTTTTGTGGCTATCTCCGTAAGAGTAAATAATGTTTGTTTTATTGTCCTGACTTACTAACTTTAGATGGTATCTACTGACTGTCATCAATATAAAATGTGAGACGTTTATTTACCTTTCTCCCTCCTCCTCTCCTTCTTTTCTCAGTGTTGGTTATTTACATTGTTATTTTTAGATTTGTATTGGTTAGCTGTTAACTATAAATAACATACAAAACACACATTTTCATTACACTGACTTTCCACAAGAGCTCTTGAACACACATTGTAACACAAGCACATTAACAAGCAAACATATTTTCTTTGCTTCTCATTAAATTGATTCTAAAAGATGAAAATCAATAAACTCAACCATAATGACTATGTAAATTTGCTATAATGTTATGCTAGAAATATCATAGACTCTCCACAGTTCCCATTACCTGACTCTGAATAACATACGCATTTTGCCTAAAAGAATCAATTCAATAAACATTTATTTTGTACCTCCCACACACCAGTTAGCCAAATATGATGGATAAAAATGTGAAAGAGAAATAAATGTGTTCTTGTACAAAGACAACTATGATGCAGGCAGAAAGTTATGAGGAGATCTGGAAAATAGTAAGTTGTAAATGCTGACTCACACAGCTTTTAAAAAAGTAATTTATTGCAGCACTATTCACAATAGCAAAGACTGGGAACCAACCCAAATGCCCATCACAATAGACTGGATTAAGAAAATGTGGCACATAGACACCATGGAATACTATGCAGCCATAAAAAAGGATGAGTTCATGTCCTTTGTAGCGACATGGATGAAGCTAGAAACCATCATTCTGAGCAAACTATCGCAAGGACAGAAAACCAAACACTGCATGTTCTCACTCATAGGTGGGAATTGAACAATGAGATCACTTGGATACGGGAAGGGAAACATCACACACCAGGACCTCTTGTGGGGTGGGGGTTGGGGAAGGGATAGCATTAGGAGAAATACCTAATGTAAATGACAAGTTAATGGATATAGCAAACCAATACGACACATGTATACATATGTAAGAAACCTGCACGTTGTGCACATGTACCCTAGAAATTAAAGTATAATTTTTTAAAAAAATAATTGGTATATTAATTATTAGGATGCATTTAATCATGCAGCAAACATTTAAGTACCTATTATGTACCAGGTACTACATAGGACATTGTAGAAAAACTGGTGAGCCAAAATGAACATGCAGCTCTGAACCTGTAAGGAAAAATATATTATAAGATCATAATAGAATTGGATGTGATTTAGTCTTGAGAGAATTAAGGCAGACTTGAGAGTATGAAAATTGTGGTAAGATTTAAAGGAAATAAAAACCAAGCTATGTAGACAGACAGGCAGAATGGCATGGAAGGTAGCATTCTGGATGGAGTAAACAACAGGCCTAAGCCCTTGGGATTGCCCACCAGGCAAATAGGAGAAAATCAGGTGACTGGAACCCAGAACACAAAGGAAAATGCAAATTGTTTGATGCCTTGTAGGTGGAATATAAGTAGATACGCAATTAAAACAGACATGATATATATATTTATGTGTGTGTGCATGTACTTATAATTTTATATGCATGTAATATAACTTTTAAATGATACATCATCATACAAAGTAATTTTGATATATATTCCTATATATCATACACTTAAAAAATGAAATTTTAATTTTTCCAATTCTATGGATTGCTAAAATAATAAATCCTTTCTCTACCAGAATAATTGTGTTAGCAAACTATAACAATTTATATACCCCATGCATAAGGTTTAAGTTGCTCCTTCCAAAAGTTTTCAGCTACATGTCTACTGTAACTGGAAAGACAAAGGTGACTTTTGTAATGACCACATTGGTGAAATTACTCTCTGCCTTGCATTTCCTGCTGTTCTTTCTTAACCTCTCCCTTTGTTTTTCAAACCACAGAATGTTCTTATAAACTTTATTGTTCTGTGAGACCCATTTCCTAGAAGAGTATCTTCTCAATGATACTTTTGACTTATTGACAAAATCAATTAAGTGGGTCAATTTTTAAAATGTAATAGTACAGAGAAAACAGAGTGCATTATACATAACAATGGAAAGTGTTGTTTCTGAAACTTTTGTTTTAGCTACACACACACACACACACACACAAACACAAACACAAAATGGGTCAACAGAAAAAATGCATGTCTTATTCTCAGTCAAAAATATATGAGAAACGCTATTCTAGAAACTTCTAAGCTGTAGAAGTATTATTTACACCCACAGGAATATTTTGTTCCAATGTATGATTGAACACTTTTAGCATAGAAACATTTCCATCATCAAGCACAACAATTAAAATTTAGTAAATAACTATGCAACTTGTAGAATTCAGACAGAATTGAGCCTTGTTAAGACAGAATTCTATAAAGGGTGCAACTTTGGTGATTATACATACTCCAAACCTCTGATCTTGCCTAGAACAGGTAGGTAGTGTTCACCAGATTTGGCACCTACCTGTAATAATTCTTAACATAGTTAGTTAACTTACCTATAGAACTACAAAAGTTAAATCTCATTCAATGATATGCCCTTTACATTCATACTGATATACAATAAAATATAAAGAATACATGACAGTTCTCATGTTAGATTCCAATTATAACCCGCTAAGAAACTGTCAATAACTTCTAATGTATGTATAAAGGAAATTTCTGATTAATTTTCAGTATTTTTATCCACGTCCTACTTTGAAGAAGTTTCTCAAGTGGTAAGACTTTAATCATTTGGTGGTACTATTCCTCGACTTACTGCATTACCAGAGAAGGACCTTTCATGGACTAATGAGAATGTGCCGTAAACCAAGGAATACAATTAAGTCTGTGCATGTGAAGTTTTTTTGTTTGTTTGTTTGTTTTTTTAAAAACAAAAGGCCAGGCAAGGTGGCTCGCGCCTGTAATCCCAGCGCTTTAGCATGCCGAGGCGGGCGGATCACAAGGTCAGGAGATTGAGACCATCCTGGCTAACACAGTGAAACGCCGTCTCTATTAAAAAAAAAAAAAAAAATACAAAACAATTAGCCGGGCGTGGTGGCGGGCGCCTATAGTCCCACCTACTTGGGAGGCTGAGGCAGGAGAAGGGCGTGAATCCGGGAGGCGGAGCTTGCAGTGAGCCGAGATCACACCACTGCACTCCAGCCTGGGCGACAGAGCGAGACTCCGTCTCAAATAAAATGAAATGAAATGAAATAAAATAAAATAAAATAAGTCGGCGGGAGCATAAACATTGCTTCCTACCTCGAGACTTAACAATTATTAAAAATTAATAAAGAAGGAGAATTTTCGAGTAGTACAGAATTTCATTATAGGGAAAGCATATTAGGTAAGAGGAATAAGAAGACTATTCAAGCTTTCTATAGCAGTAAATTTTTTTCATAAAGTTCTATATGAGCAAACATTTAATTTGACTTACTTCTAGAATTGTTTTTTATTGAATGTGTGTACTTACAGTGCTTTAAAATTAGTATTCCTTTAGTAACAATAAGTTATTTAAATATTTCAGAATCTAAATTAGAAGACTGTAAGAGGAAAAATTACCAAGAAGCAGAGTGAGCAGGTTTTGAAAACTCATAGTCATGCCTTTAGGAAGAAGCAGGGTAATTTAACTGGAAAGGAGGCTGGTTGAAGGGAGATCAATATGTAATTTTAGCTAGATCGCTTCCCTATAGTCCTTCGGGCGAATGCCAAAGAAGCTGTCTGCCAGGCTTGGGACAATGGGTCAAACCAGAAACATTGCTTTGTACCTGAAAGAGAAAATGAAGCTGGTACAGACAGTATGCTGAGACAGTCTGAGATTCCATTAGCGTGTCAGTCATGAATACGGTGAGATGCGATTTCTGTGGCTACAAGATAGTTTCACCATCACCAAGTCTCCCTAGACAACATCACTGATGCATTTATGATGAAACGTCTCATTTTCTGTTATGTTTTCACTCCTAGACCTTAAAGTAAATTAATCTTTTATCAGTTCCATACTTCATTGTGTGTCATGATTTGGAAAAGATAATAAAATACTGGCTGGTGCTGTCCCCAGAAAGGACCCTAAACCTGCCTTTATTTCAGGAAACTGTACTTAAGGGAATTGATTTACCTGCCAAGTCCACTATAAAGAAAAGAATCGTCTGGAAGCAAAGCAGAGCCAGAAAATTAGGATTTGTTGTCTAAATGTAGGTACCATCCTCAAAGACTGGGAGGTAGAAAAATAAGGTAATGTTATCAAATTCAGAAAAGTAGGAATTAAAAATTATCATCAATGCATTCTTAAATTTTATTATTTTAAAACATTTTTTCATTGTTGATTTTGCCTTCCATTTCTAGGCACAAAACTTCACACTATGTAAAATTCCATAGATTCTCTGGAGAGAAAAATAGCATTTTAAAATAAGTCCCCTCAAGTTCGCAGTTTATATTACTGGCAAGTGTGTGTGTGTGTGTGTGTGTGTGTGTGTGTGTGTGTGTGTGTGTATAAGGATCAGGTACATCATTATCTAAAAATCATTTTTCTTTTTTTACTTTAAGTTCTGGGGTACATGTCCCGAAAGTGCAGGTTTGTTGCATAGGTATAAATGTGCCATGGTGGTTTGCTGCACCTATCAATCCGTCATCTAGGTTTTAAACCCCATATGCATTAGTTATTTCCTAATTCTCTCCCTTTTCTTGCCCCACACCCCCTGACAGGCCCAGGTGTGTGATGTTCCCCTTTCTATGTCCATGTGTTCTCATTGTTCAGCTCCCACCTATGAGTGAGAATATGTAGTGTTTGGTATTCTGTTCCTGTGTTCGTTTGCTGAAGATGATGGTTTCTAGCTTCACCCATGTCCCCGAAAACACATGAACTCATTCTTTTTTATGACTGCGTAGTATTCCATGGTATATATGTGCCACATTTTCTTTATCGAATCTATCATTGATGGGCATTTGGGGTGGTTCCAAGTCTGCTATTATAAATAGTGCTGCAATAAACATATGTGTGCATGTGTCTTTATAGAAGAATGATTTATATTCATTTGGGTATATCCCCAGTAACTGAATTGCTGGATCAAGTAGTAATTCTGCTTCTAGATCCTTGAGGAATTGCCACACTGTGTTCCACAATGGCTGAATTAATTTACACTCCCATCAACAGAGTAAAAGCGTTCCTATTTCTCCACATTCTCTCCAGCATCTGTTGTTTCCTGACTTTATAATGATAGCCATTCTAACTGGCGTGAGATGGTATCTCATTGTGGTTTTGATTTGCATTTCTCTAATGACCAGTGATGATGAGCTTTTTTTCATATGTTGGTTGGCTGCATAATTATGTATTCCTTTGAGAAGTGTCTGTTCATATCCTTTGCCAACTTGTTGATGGGGTTGTTTCTTGTAAATTTGTTTAAGTTTCTTGTAGATTCTGGATATTAGCCCTTTGTCTGATGGATAGATTGCAAAAATTTTCTCCCGTTCTGTAGGTTCCGTGTTTACTCTGATGATAGTTTCTTTGGCTGTGCAGAAGCTCTTTAGTTTAATTAGATCGCATTTGTCAATTATGGCTTTTGCTGCAATTGCTTTTAGTGTTTCAGTTATGAAGTTTTTGGCCATGCCTATGTCCTGAATGGAATTGCCTAGGTTTTATTCTAGAGTTTTAATGGTTTTAGGTTTTCTGTTTAAGTCTTTAATCCATCTTGGTTAATTTCTGTATAAGGTGTAAAGAAGGGGTCCAGTTTTCGTTTTCTCCATATGGCTAACCAGTTTTCCCAACACCATTTATTAAATAGGAAGTCCTTTCCCCATTGCTTGTTTTTGTCAGGTTTGTCAAAGATCAGATGACTGTACATGTGTAGCATTATTTCCAAGGCTTCTGTTCTGTTCCATTGGTCGATATATATGTCGTGGTACCAGTACTGTGCTGTTTTGGTTACTGTGGCCTTGTAGTATAGTTTGAAGTCAGGTAGCGTGATGCCTCCAGCTTTGTTCTTTTGGCTTAGGATTGTCTTGGCTATATGTGTTCTTTTTTGGTTCCACATGAAATTTAAAGTAGTTTTTCTCTAATCTGTGAAGAAAGTCAGTGGTAGCTTGATGGGAATAGCGTTGAATCTATAAATTCCTTTGGGTATTATGGCCATTTTCATGATATTCTTTCTATCCATGAGCATGGAATGTTTTTCCATTTATTTGTGTCCTCTCTTATTTCCTTGAGCAGTGGTTTGTAGTTCTCCTTGAAGAGGGTCCTTCACATCCCTTGTAAGTTGTATTCCTAGGTATTTTATTCTCTTTGCAGCAAATTGTGAATGGGAGCTCACTCATGATTTGGCTCTCTGCTTCTCTACTATTGTTGTATAGGAATGCTTGTGATTTTTGCACATTGATTTCATATCCTGAGATTTGCTGAAGTTGCTTATCAGCTTACGGAGTTTTGGGGTTCAGACGATGGGATTTTCTAAATATACAATCATGTCATCTGCAAACAGAGGCAATTTGACTTCTCCTCCTATTTGAATACTCTTTATTTCTTTCTCTTTCCTGATTGCCCTGGCCAGAACTTCCAATACTATGTTAAACAGGAGTGGTGAGAGAGGGCATCCTTGTCTTGGGCCAGTTCTCCAAGGGACTGCTTCCAGTTTTTTACCATTCAGTATGATATTGGATATGGGTTTGTCATAAATAGCCCTCATTATTTGAGATATGTTCCATTAATAACTAGTTTATCGAGAGTTTTTAGCACAAAAGCGGTGTTGAATTTTAGCGGTGTAGAATTTTACCAATGGCCTTTTCTGCATCTATTGAGATAATCATGTGGTTTTTGTCATTGGTTCTGTTTATGTGATGGATTACACTTATTGATTTGTATATGTTGACCCAATCTTGTATCCCAGAAATGAAACCAACTTGATCGTGGTGGATTAGCTTTTTGATGTACTGCTGGATTTAGTTTGCCAGTATTTTATGAAATTTTCTTTTGTTGTGTCTCTGCCAGATTTTGGAATCAGGATGATTCTGGCATCATAAAATGAGTTAGGGAGGATTCCCTCTTTTTCTATTGTTTGGAATAGTTTCAGAAGGAATGGTAGCTCCTCTTTGTACATCTTGTAGAGTTTGGCTGTGAATCTGTCTGGTCCTGGGGATTTTTGGTTGGTAGGCTATTAATTACTGCCTTGATTTCAGAACTTGTTATTGGTCTATTCAGGGATTCAACTTCTTCCTGGTTTAGTCTTGGGAGGGTATATGTGTCCAGGAATGTATTCATTTCTTTTAGATTTTCTAGTTTATTTGCATAGAGATGTTTATAGTATTCTCTGATGGTAGTTTGTATTTCTGTGGAATCAGTGGTGATATCCCCTTTATAATTTTTTATTGTGTCAATTTGATTCTTCTCTTTTCTTATTAGCCTGACTAGCAGTCTATTTTGTTAATCTTTTCAAAAACCCAGCTCCTGAATTCATTGATTTTTTGAAGGGTTTTTGTGTCTCTATCTCCTTCAGTTCTTCCTCTGATCTTAGTTATTTCTTCTCTTCTGCTAGGTTTTGAATTTGTTTGCTCTTGTTTCTCTTGTTCTTTTAATTGTGATGTTAGGGTGTTGATTTTAGATCTTTTCTGCTTTCCAATGTGGGCATTTATTGCTATAAATTTCTCTCTCAACAGTGCTTTAGCTGTGTCCCAGAGATTCTGGTACGTTGTCTCTTTGTTATCATTGGTTTCAAAGAACTTCTGATTTCTGCCTTCATTTCGTTATTTACCCAGTAGTCATTCAGGAGCAGGTTGTTCAGTTTCCATGTAGCTATGCGGTTTTGAGTGAGTTTCTTAATCCTGAGTTCTAATTTGATTGCACTGTGGTCTGAGAGACTGTTTGTTATGATGTCCATTGTTTTGCATTTGCTGAGGAGTGTTTTACTTCCAATTATGTGGTCGATTTTAGAATAAGTGCTATGTGGTGCTGAAAGAAATGTATATTCTGTTGATTCGGGGTAGAGAGTTCTGTAGATATTTATTAGGTGCGCTTGGTCTGGAGCTGAGTTTAAGTCCTGAATATCCTTGTTAATTTTCTGTCTTATTGACCTAATATTGAAAGTGAGGTGTTAAAGTCTCCCACTATTAGTATGTAGGTGTCTAAGTCTCTTTGTAGGTCTCTAAGAACTTGGTTTATGAATCTGGGTGCTCCTGTACTGGGTGCATATACATTTAGAACAGTTAGCTCTTCTTGTTGCACTGATCACTTTACAATGATGGGTCTTGACTCTTTATCCAATTTGTCAGTTCGTGTCTTTTAATTGGGGCATTTAGCCAATTTACATTTAAGGTTAATGTTGTTATGTGTGAATTTGATTTTGTCATCAATGATGCTATTATTTTGTTGGTTATTTTGCACGTTAGTTGATGCAGTTTCTTCATAGTGTTGTTGGTCTTTATATTTTGGTGTGTTTTTGTAGTTGCTGGTACTGGTTTTTCCTTTCCATATTTAGTGCTTCCTTCAGGAGCTCTTGTAAGGCAGGACTGGTGGTGCCCAAATCCCTCAGCATTTGCTTGTCTGTAAAGGATTTTATTTATCCTTCACTTATGAAGCTTAGTTTGGCTGGATATGAAATTCTGGGTTGAGAATTCTTTTCTTTAAGAATGTTGAATATTGGCCCCCCACTCTTTTCTGGCTTGTGGGGTTTTGCAGAGAGATCCACTGTTATTCTGATGGGCTTCCCTTTGTGAGTTACCTGACTTTTCTCTCTGGCTGTCCTTAACATTTTTTCCTTCGTTTCAACCTTTGAGAATCTGATGATTATGTATCTTGGGGTTGCTCTTCTTGAGTATCTAGTGATGTTCTCTGTATTTCCTGAATTTGAATGTTGCCCTGTTTTGCTAGGTTGGGGAAGTTTTCCTGGATAATATCCTGAAGTGTATTTTTTAACTTGGTTCCATTCTCCCTGTCAGTTTCAGGTACACCAGTCAATCGCAGGTTTGGTCTTTTCACATAGTCCCATATTTCTTGGCTTTGTTTGTTCCTTTTTATCCTTTTTTAGTCTAATCTTGTCTTAATTTATTCATTATTTCATTATGCCTTATTTCATTATTTCATTAAGTTGATCTTCAATCACTGATATCCTGTCTTCCACTTGATCAGGTTGGCTATTAATACTTGTGTTTGCTTCACGAAGTTCTCGTGCTGTGTTTTTCAGTTCCATGCAGGTCAGTTATGTTCTTCTCTAAACTGGTTATTCTAGTTTGCAGTCCCTGTAACCTTTTATCAAGGTTTTTAGCTTCCTGGCATTGAGTTAGAATATGCTTCTTTAGCTCGGAGGAGTTTGTTATTATCCCCCTTCTGAAGCTTACTTTTGTCAATTCATCAATCTCATTCTCTGTCCAGTTTTGTGCCTTTCCTGCAGAGGAGTTTTGATCATTTGAAGGAGAAGAGGCATTCTGGTTTTTGGAATTTTTAGCATTTTTGCACTTTTTTTAACTCATGTTTGTGGATTTACTTACCTTTGATCTTTGAGACTGATGACCTTTGGATGGGGTTTCTGTTGGGGACAGGGTTCATTTTTGTTGATATTGATGTTATTGCTTTGTTTGTTCATTTTTCTTCTAACAGTCAGGTCCCTCTTCTGCCGGTCTGCTGCAGTTTGCTGGAGGTCCACTCCAGATCCTATTTGCCTGGGTATCACCAGCAGAGGTTGCAGAACAGCAAAGATTGCTGCCTGCTCCTTCCTGTGGAAGTTTTGTCCCAGAGGGGCACCGGCCTGAATCCAGCTGGAGGTCTTCTGTATGAGGTGTCTGTCAACCCCTATTGGGAGGTCTCTCCCAGTCAGGAGGCACAAGGGTCAGGGACCCACTTGAAGAGGCAGTCTGTCCCTAAGCAGAACTCAAGCACTGTTCTGGGAGAATCGTCCTTGTCAGGATCCGCTGCTTTCTTCAGAACTGGCAGGCAGGAACATTTAAATCTGATGAAGCTGCCACAGCCACCCCTTCCCCCAGCTGCTCTGTCCCAGGAAGATGGGAGTTTTATCTATAAGCCCCCAACTGGAACTGCTGCCTTTCTTTCAGAGATGCCCTGCCCAGTGAAGAGGAATCTAGAGAGGTAGTCTGACCACAGCTGATTTGCTGCACTGTGTTGAGTTCCACCCAGTCCGAACTTCCAGGCCTTTTTTGTGCTGTCAGGGGGAAAACTGCCTATTCAAGCCTCAGTAATGGCAGACGCCCCTCCCCCCGCCAGGCTCAATCATCCCAGGTCGACTTCAGACTGCTGTGCTGGCAGTGAGAATTTCAAGCCAGTGGACCTTAGTTTGCAGGGCTCTGTGGGAGTGATACCCACTGAGGGAGACTACTTAGCTCCCTGGCTTCAATCCCCTTTCCAGTGGAGTGAATGGTTCTGTCCCACTGGGGTTCCAGGTGCCAATGGGGTACAAAAATAAAACTCCTGCAGCTAGCTAGGTATCTGCCCAAACAACTGCCCAGTTTTGTACTTGAAACCCAGGGTCCTGGTGGTGTAGGCGCACAAGGAATCTCCTGGTCTGCGGTTGCAAAAACCATGGGAAAAGCATAGTATCTGGGCTGGATAGCACAGTCCCTCATGGTTTCCCTTGGCTGGGAAAGGGAGGTCCCCTGTTCCTTGTACTTCCTGAGTGAGGCGATGCCTCACCCTGCTTCTGCTCACCCTCCTTGGGCTGCACCCACCGCCTAACCAATCCCAGTGAGATGAACAGGATACCTCACTTGGAAATGCAGAAATCACCTGCCTTCTGCACTGCACTTTGACTTTGGGGCATACCTTTAAATCCAAAACTTTTAGCCCTAGCATTTTAGTGATTATCCTACTGTTCAAATTTATTTCCACCCACTGACCCCCAAAAACTATTTCTTCTATATTGAGAAAGTTTTCCGAATATATATATTTTGGTTGATAGTCAAGAATTTTACCTCTATTTAGACATATATTAGGAGAAAGGATACCATGAATGAGAATTAGAAAACTAGGGAAAGACTTGGGCAAATCTGTGCACCTTAAACTGGAAACATTCAACCCCATCGACCTATCCATATGTAAAAATTTTATGCAGTCAATTACCTTCAGAAATACACTTATTATGAGATCATCTTTTAATTTATTTTTAACATTTAAATCTGCCAAACATCATGACTGTTGCTGAATGCAATTTCAAAATAGCCTTTTGTAACCAAAAATAAATAAATCAGGAATGTTACATTACTAAGTAATAAAAAGGGTTACTTCCCCTTGGGTAAGTTGTATTGAGGACATTGTTGGTTGTATCCATTTTCCCTTTCCTAATGTAATATCCGTTCAGGTATCCACTCTTAGACTACATTGCTGGTGAACTTCAAGGGAAATTGATCATACTAATCATTTCAAAAATGGCTGCGACTTGCCCAAAGTAATCCAGTTTCTTGCTATAACTGGTTCAGGAAACCAGGCCTTAGCCAATCTGCCCATAGCATTCCTTTGATTGCAGGTTATTAATTAAATGATTAGGCCAGTGAGATGTGAAGGTTAACTTACTGGACAACATAGAAGTAAAGTTTCCCTGTCAAGAGAAAGTCAAAAGAGATAGGCTCTGTATGTAGTTGTTTATGGATGTGAGGTCCAGTACTACTGCAACCATCTTGTGAAAAGACAGAGATGAAATCAACACAAAAAGAATGAAATTACCAAGAATATCTGAGCCAATCAGACCAAGTTCTAGTTAAACCAAGCCTTACTACCACCATACTTAGGAATATTTTCAGGTTTTTGTGGGCCTGTTTGAGTTGGGTTTTATATTACTTAAAATATTCTAACTAATACAATAAATAGAATTATCTTCCATAATTAAGACAATTATAAAACAGCATGTTTCACTTTTTGCTTTTATGCTAGGAAATTGGAGTCATACTTAAAATTCAACCACAAAAATTACATATCCTTCCACGGCCTGCATTTTTAGTCTCATTTTAACAAGGTCCAGTTCTGTCACCTATGTTTTTCTTGGTTCTTGTCGTGATTATTTATATTCACATGTATCAACTTTTAAAAAAAATTTATTGCAAACCACCACAGATTACAGAATAAGTTGAGGCATAAACTAACAAAGTAAAAAAATGAATTAACAAAAAAAAAGTGGAACTTTCTCAGAAGGTCCATGGCACAAACACAAGCAAGAAAAATTGAAGAAATGATTAAACATATTTTACAAACCAGAAATTTTTTATTACAGAAAATGTTGCTCTGTTCATTTTCCAGATAAATGGAACTCATTGTTATAGCTTCATATAATCAACCAGAAGAAACAAGAATTGTTTTTATATGATTTTTAATGATTTAAATAGAATTCAAATTGCAAAATAACAGAATTGATAGCCTAAGAATTATTGCAAAGTGCTTCATGTCATGCAGTTCATTTTATTTTTTCTGACTCAGGCCATTTCACTAATCTAATTAATTTGTACTAAAATATGTCACTCCTGTTGCATTAAATTTTACATTAAAATCATTTGCCTGCCAAAGGATATTTTTCTCTAGAATTGGGTTTATCCAGTGCATGCATATTGCCTATTACACATTTTCACCATTTTGATGAACATTTGATTACTTTCCGTAAGTATCTATAGCATGGATATCATAGTGTATTTCACACCTAAAAATACCTATCAAATATTTAATGAGAGTACTACAAACAAAAGTTTAATACATATGTACATATACTTTTTTAAGAGATATATACACTTTTATATTTTATATGTAAGCTTGATGGAAAAGGAATCAACCCTGATTGGTTTTACCTCTCCTTCTTTATGTTGTAAATCCAAATTGTATTTCTTTAGGAGCTAAACCATAAAAAGCAAGACATACTGTCAACCAGACAGGCAGGAAATGCTTGCTAATCTTTGTTAGTAAGGGCTAGTAATTATAATTTCTTTTTAAAAAAAGTGGAAAAAATCTCTGATGCTGTTTTGGCATATGAATGGTTTACAAATCACAGAATGATTGAGTTGATTTTGGAAATGACAGGAAAGTGTGTTGAAGAATGAAAGAAAACAAGCCCTCCCTGCCCCACTGAGGGCACAAACTCCTACCATCAGAGCTTCCTTCTTCAATGCATATTGCTTTCATCACTAAGACTGTTGGGATGATCACTTCAATTTTCAGTTCTGTTAGGACCATGAAAAGAAGTCTCAGTAAGGGAAGAAAACAGTAGTGAGGAACTGGACAGCAAAATGGAAGCACCATAAGCTTTGCCTGTTTCCTACTTTAGCCCAGGCCAGCTGAGAAGTGTACACACAGGTCAGTGCAGACTTCTTCAGCCAGTCTATCAAGTCATCCACATGTGCTGAAGGCTTAACAACTAGACAGACCTCAGAGTTTCTGGGCAACCTTATGACCTTACTGTCACTGTTCTATTTGTATGGCTCATTGTAAATCATATAGTTGTTATGTGGTTGTATGAAATCATTTATAAAGCTGAATCCATGAAAATTTTCTTTTGTAGCATTTTCGAAATACGACAATTATAAATACAAAATTAAATATAAGCACTATTAAAATCTGCAACCCTTATCAAAATATATCTAGAAATAATTTTCATTTAGTGACAGCCATATATTTGCATATTACATGATGGCACATGAACTGACCCATAAACTGGGTAGAACTACAAGACAAACTTAGATTTGTTGCCACTTATCAATCAATCAAACACTTATGTAAGAACCTATGCAGTTCTGGGCACTTCTGGTTCTATGTATTCCCACCCCCACTTCCTATTACCAGGATGCTCTTTGGTAGCCTCATATATATGAGGAAGCCTTACACAGGCATTGGTGAATAAGGCTGTTGCTGCAAGGAACTAAACTACTGTGAATCTGAGTGTGAGCAAATCACACACACACACACACATGATGTCTTCTGAGCAGGCAGAAAAGCAAAGCTCTCTTTAAACAGATTACTTTTTACACTTTAATGACTTTAACAAAGCAACTAATGCAAGAATCTAGAGGCAGGACAAAGTTCAGAGTCTGAGACTTCCTTAGATCCTAAGCCTCAAAGCAGGTGCCTTTATGGAAATAAAAAAGAATGCAAGAGAAGCTCTTTCTTATATGCCCTTATACCTCAAGCAGAATTCCCACACTCTCATTTCCTGAAGGACCACAGACCTCTCTGGCCTCAGAATGAGTTACTCTGAATTAGTTTGTGGTTTGTAGATTGCAGATAACTTTTTAATTATTATAGTACTTACATATGGCAGTCATT
>NC_045444.1:69385612-69438042 GCF_002776525.5 Piliocolobus tephrosceles | reverse complement strand
TGCAGATAACTTTTTAATTATTATAGTACTTACATATGGCAGTCATTCAACAATTTTTGGTGTTAAATTCATTGCAATAGTTACTCATTATTCAATAAAATAAATAAGATTTCAAATAGATAATACCTTTAAAATTCCAGCAGAGCAGATACTACACTTTAGTGACTGGCTTTAAATTAATATATATGGATATTCATTAGAACTATTAATCTCAATCATTTTCTTCAGTGTGTTTATTTTTCAGAGGGATGCGTGATGATAAAAGGGATGTTACACACAAACTATAAGACCTAAGAGTTAATGTGTAGTTCATTCTTGTCTTACAATTCCTTTCGATCTGGCTTTATATCCCTAGCAATGACTTTAAAAGCTTTTAAGAAAAATACAAGAATATTGACAACTTTCTGAAATGCTGCCCTCAGAGTCCATGTCATCGATTCCTTATTCCCCAGTCCTACGCAACTATAATCACAGAGTGCCACAGAAGACAGGACTGACTTCCAAGTCAGACAGCCCCTAATTAGTATTCCAACATGGTTGTCTTAATGTGCTACATATCCACTCTAAGCCTCAGCCACCGCATCTATGACATGGAGATAATAAAAGTACCCACTCCATAGGATGGCTGGAACTTTCATGGAATAATGCACGTATAGCAGCAGTGTCTACAGCAGTGAGTACTGAGTAGATGTTACTTCTGTCTTGCATTCCCTTTCTGCAATGCCTACACTGTTGTTTTCCAGTGCAAGCTACATGTTAAGAGATGTAACCTCTCATGTAGGTGGGATTTGTAAACATTGCCATATTTTAGTATCAAATGTGCCTAGGTAAATCCTGGGCCCCTACATGTACACCATGTAGAAGCTGCCACCTAATTCCAGTTGGGCTTTCTACTTCTGTTTTGACTGAACATGCTTTCTCAGATGAAAATGGAGATTGGTTTATTTCCTAGGGCTGACACTGATCCTACCTCTTGTCAATTATTTCTCTAAGGTGGCAGAAAAATTTTGCCCTTCTCTCCACATCCCTAAATGATAGCCACCATCCTCCAAATGAACAAATTCCCAAACTTTGACTCTGAGTAATGTTGTTGTGAAGTACCTCTTATCTTGATTACTAATTTGGTTCCATGGTTACCAGGGAAGATGATATTTCTCCAGAAATAGCATAATCGTAGCAACAACTTTAGGAAAAGACACTATTGAAACCTTAATAATTTTCTTATGAAAATGCATTGCTGAAATTTATGGAAGGCCAACATATGCCCAACTTAAATTCATTATGTTCCAAAAAGCCATGTGTAAACCAGTTATTTGGAACTTAAAATGTATTTTCCCATAAAATGTTTTACACTGCATTTAGTGTTCCTATCTATCACACATAATCTTCTGTAATCCATGTTGTACCTGAGGTATGGTCCCAGATGCACTAATTTATACAATGAGTCTCTATTTGCGTAACTCAAGTTTTCACAAACCTCATCACCTGGCAAGTCTAAATTAATTCACTTGTTCAATACAAATACATTGCATACCACTAATGCCAGGCACTATTCTAGGAACTTCAGATACAATGATGAGACAAAGTTCTTGGCCTATGTTTATGCACTAGTAGGGAAAAGATCATAACCAAAAAGCATTTTATAACCTCAGCTATGAAAAAAAACTGCTATGAAAGATCAAAAGCAGGAAAAAGGGGAGGAGAAAAATGGGGTATACTTTTAGAGAGGGTCTTTCTGAAGAGGTGACATTTGAGTAGAGATTTAAATAAAGTGGGGGTGTTAGCAAGGTGAATGCCTAGTGGAGAAGCATCCCAGTCAGAGAGAACAGCCATGCAAAGGCCCTTAAGTGGACTGGCTAGGTTGTCTCTAGGAAATGCAAGAAGGCTGGGAAGTTAGCCAAAAGGAAGAGGCTGAGTGCAGGAAATGAGGTCCAGGAAGGGCCTGATTACTGAGGCCTTGCAAGCCCTGGAGATTATGTTGGATTTTATTTTGAACATGTTGAGAAGTCACTGGAGAGTTGAGAGTGAAAGAAGGACATTTTTAAAGGATATTTAAAGGACATTTCTAAATGATTATTCTAGATACCAGAGGAAAATAAACTGCAAGGGCACAAGAGAGAAAGCATGGAGATCAGATAGGATAATATTTCTGTATTCCACATAGAGATGATTAAGACTTGGACTAGAGTTGAAATGATGAATGTTGTGAGAAGCGATCAGATGAATGAAGGAGTCTGTATCAAAGGCAATAAGGCAAATTCATCAAATTAGTCTAATTATTCCTCTGGTACACGTTTTTCAGTCACCCCTCAGTCCTCAGAAGAAGAGACCCCTAGAAGGTCTGATAAGAATGCTAGACATTCTTATCTAAGCAGAGACAAAAACCAGTCAAAATTATATGCCATTTCTACAGGAAAACCAAACTTATTTCCAAAAGGGCATGCCAGGAACACATGTCAGCCTCTCAGAGGTAAAAATTTCCAAAAGGTTCTGCTACCAAGGAATGTGCTAACTTTATCTGCATATGATAAAGCAGTGGTCTCCAACTCATTTCCCCTGATTTGTGCCCTGGGAGATTACTGGTCAAAGTATCCTTTATGAGCCTAAAGCCCACTGATATTACCATACAGTTAATAATTTTTTTGCCAGAAAAAAATATAGAAATATTAGACAATGGCTATTATTATAATCAAGTAAGTCTCACCAAAAGATCAAAGAAAAATTGCACCAGATGGAATTAAACAGGCAAGACTTTATTCAAGACTATTGCAATAGGGGAGAGAGATTGAACTCAGCTCTGCTCAAACAAAGTTGGAGAGTTTTTAAGTACTGATATGAGCTAGAGGAAAAGTACTAGAGAACATTAACAGGGAGGTTGGCCAATGTGATTAGAACATCTATACTTACTAAAGGGTACTTACTGAAGTTATGTTCCTAACTTCCCTGAAGGACTGTGAGATAGGGGTTCTAGACTTCCTAGTGCTTACATTCCAAAGGAATGACTCCCAGATTCTTAAGAAAGATATTCCTGGGTTGTAGAAGATTTACATCTCAAAAGGACAGAGAAAGAATTTACAATGACAAGTTTTCTAAAGTAAATTCTCTAAAGAAAAAAAAAAAGGAGGTTGGGGGGATTATAGCCAGGAAGAAAATTGTCTAAAGTTTAGTCAAGCTGAGGAAAGTGTTAAGGCTGTTTTGGTTAGGAAGAAAACACACACACACACACACACACACACACACACACAATATGCAATAATTACAAAGTTTGTGTGATAAATCTTTGCCCAAAATCAACTGGCTATTCATTGCTATTAATCCTCCTTAAATGAAGTGATGAGGTTCTAATTTGGTGTTAGCACATAAAAGTTATCTGATCCAGAAAAGGTTATCAAACGTCTGAATATTGCTGGAGCCAACACCACTGAGTTGTGGGTAAATAGAGCTGTATCCACCCTCCCAAAAAGTTAGGAGGTCCAGAATGGCTCAGATGTACAAATTTTAAAAGATATCACAAGTAAAGATTAATAAGTCTCTTGGTCTTTGGAATACTAAAATATCTGCCTTATTCTTTTGTTTAAGTATTGAAAAATCAAAGGTTTAGTCTAGAGAAAGGAGTCAGCCCTGATTCTAGCAAGAGCCTTAAAAAGTCATTTCTTATAGTTTTGAACTTGAGAACAACATTGCCTCCTGAGAAAATAGGGGTTTACAATTCAGGCTCCCCCACTGTTCATATGAGAATGCTGTCATATAAATCAAACATTTATAAATCAAGAACTGCCTACAGAGGTCAAGATTAAGAGACAAAGAATTCAGTTCTTAATTATTTGTTGGTTTTTAAAGGATATCGACATTTGTATAACATTTTGAATTAACATAATTAGAGAAATGGAGAATAGATTAGTGGCTCCCGGGAGTTAGGGATGGATGGAGGGGGCAAGCAACATTATAAGGGGCAGCACAAGGGATTCCTATGGTGATGGTGCAATTAAGTAGCTTAATTGTAGTGGTAGTCACACCATAATTGTAGCTTGTATCACACAAAGCTACAGATTTGATGAAACTGCATAGATTATTGAGTATCCCTTCCCCACCCCAACCTCCCTTTTCTTAGAGAATTTACTTTAGAAAACTTGTAATTGTAAATTCTTTCTTTCCCTGTCCTTTTGGGATGTAAATCTCCTACAACCCAGGAATGTCTTTTTCAAGGATCTTGGGAGCCATCCCTTTGAAATATAATCACTAGGAAAGCTAGAACCCCTATCTCATAACCTCTAAGGGAAGGTAGGAATATAACATCAATAAACTCAGTGAACACACACATACACACATACACACACACACATATATGTATGTATGTATAACCGGCAGAATTTGAATAACCTCTATGTTTTGTATCCATGTTACTTCCCTGGATTTGACGTTGTATTAAAGTTACACAAGATGTCCACATTGGAGAGAATGGGTGAAAGGCACACGGGACCTCACTATATATTTATTTTCAATTTCCTGTGAATTTATTATTATTGCACAGTAAAAAGTTTAAAAAAGAATATGGACAAATTGCAGTGACTCCAGAGGGTGACCAAAATGGTAAGGAACAGGAGATATTTCATCTTAAAACAGAAAAGCAGGAAGAGTGGGCACTAAAGACCTTATAACTGTTGAAAGAACTGCATCTGAGATGAAATTTATTCTGGAAGGCAGGTAGAGGTTCAAGAGAGGCAGATTTCAGCTCAATGCAAGGGAAGGTTTTCTAACACTTGGGGCTTTCTGAAATGAAATGAAGCCTCAAAACATAGTAAACTTAATTTCACTGAAAACATTCAATCAAACTTGGATGACTAATTTTCAAAAACATTGCTAGGGTAATTTCAGAATAGGATGGGAAGATGGATTTTCTAAAAAAATTCCCCACAGTTATTATATCTTCTTCTCTGGCTGTAAGTATTACTATATACAGACTCAACCCACCGTATACTTACCAACCCAGACTCCAGTTGTAAAAAATCAGAATAACTATAATGCACCAAATGCCACTTTGCTGCATTATCCAGAGAATTTTCAAAGGGTGACACACTTATGTTACAGTGAGTAGAAAACATTTAGCAAAGTGTTTTCTAAAATAGAGCTGTTCACTCAAAACAGGAAGCTTGATGGAATTCAGAAAAAGAAATAATATTGTTGTGCCACAATGTACAACTGCTAACATGTACAAATTTGAACTAGATTTTCAAAATCTAAATATATACAGAAAAAAATTACCCAAGGTGTTGGAAAACCATTTTCTAGTTCAAATATATCATGCCCAAGTTTGTTTTAAAATTGTTTATTTAAAATTACAGACACAATGTGTTAAATGTAGAGTAGAACCAAAAAATGTTTAAGATAGAACGGACCATTGGATCCATCTTGTTGAACTGAAGGGCAAATTCCCTAATTCCAGACAGAATTTCCAGGCCAGTGCTTTTTCTACTACACCTTGCTCAATCTAAATTAAATACGTCTTACAGCAGTTATGCTGCAAAAAGCATAGAGAAAGACGAACCACACTTCTGTCAGTAGCCAGAACAGCTAGAAATATGAATGAACTCAGACAAAAAAACAAAACAAAACAAAACAAAAAAAAAAACACTCTAATGGAATGATCAGCCATCCCTGAATGTTGTTTTTAAAGTTACAATGATTGAAAAATGTTCACGTTTTCAGTTAATCTGGGTTTTGGTTTTTGTTTTTAAAGGACACCAAGATTAGAAGGAGGAAGTGGTTCTACTTTAGGCTCTAGCATGAGGGTTACCCTTGCTATAAAGCCCAAATATAACTATCTGAGGGACAAAAAGAACCCCCCAATCTAGATGACTATGCTGTGGTGGGGAATGGGCAAAAAAGGCAAGCAGTCATAAAATTAGCACCGATAAAAGGGACAAAAATGGGAGCTGCAAGTTCCATGAGTTCTGAGTAGTGGGCTCCTAATCTGAGGGTGTACTACCAATAGATTTAGTTTTATAGCATCAATAAACTGTTATTGCAAGTGAAATTCATAGATTTAAGTATTGATTTCTTTCAGTCTTCTCTAGAAATAAATAGCTTTCTTGAAACAGTATTTATAAAAGTTATATTCTAATGGCTGTTTAGTTTACCCATATATTCATCTTATGCCCACACTGGAGTCACTTTAACACATCTATCCATTAATTCATTTATTGAGCACATATTTATACCATACTTGTTACATGGCCAGTACTCTCCTAGACACTAGAAATACAAATATCAAAAAGAAAGTGCCTTAACCACCTACCCCAATGAAGGATCTTTCTTACGATGTCCCTGAAAAATAGTCTCTGTTTGACTAGATGCGCTGGCAGGAAATTGAATAATTACCTAGGCATACAATTTTATTTTTGGACTGATGTAATTTGTTCAAAAAATTCATTTAAGGTAGTATGAATTACTTTAAAATATTCAAGCAAAACTAATGTCGTGTCTCAGAAATCAGGAAAATCAAATTAAAACAAATTCACCAAAATTGGCAGGAAAGTCACTGTCAGTCATTCCATGGAAAACACACACACACACACCCCCCAAACACCTGTACATAAATGATACAGAATTTGCATACATACACACACATACACAAAGACATAATGTATTTTGAAATGAAAATCAGACATAATTCCTCAGTCATGCTACCTTTTCTCCTCCACTATCTGCCCATTGCAACAGCTCTATATGGGTTCAGGTATTTATTATTCCACTGAGAGTTGGCAACTCAACTGACTATGGTAGATTCTCCCTGAGACCCCAACACTTGACATAAAGTCATTCCCTGCCTCTCACCAGCCACAAACTCATTCTGACATCCTAAAGCTGAAAGAGGCTCCAGAAACCAAGTTTACCAGAAAATACACTACCCTGTGTTTTTCAATGTGCCTGCAGGTCAACCCTTCAAGTCTAAGCACACAGTCTATATCCCTTCTCTTCTTGGACAATTGACTCTATTTGCTTCCCAGAGCTTTGACTTGTTAATCTTTCCTTCAGAGGAAGAAAAACTTAACATAGCAACACCTGAGCACTGAACAACTACTGAGTATAAAATAAGATTCACTCAAATTTGAAGTTAAAAGACCCTCAGGAAATGACAACCAGAAAATGAAAGTTAAGTGATTTTGCTCAAGATCAATGTAAAATTATTAAAAATGCTAATACATATACTGAGAAAACAGATATCAGGAAAGAAGGTATAAGTCAATACAGAAGATTAAAATAATAAAAAGATGTATGTTTAAAGGATAAAAAGGGAAGATGGCCAACTGGACGCAGCCAGGAGGAATATCTCCTGCCAAGGGACCAGAACATCTGGAAGACTGGCACACTCATGCACATATTCAGAGGGAAGGCATTGAATGTGGACAGAGTGAAGACACAGATGCTGGGCTGAAGGGGGAGAAAGCTGGGAATCCTCCACGGGGCTACCATGCACCAGGACTTAACCTCCCAACCCAATGTAGGATCTTTCTTACAACGTCCTAGCCTAGGAACAAGTGTTCCTAGCCCACAGCAACTCCTGCAGAAAGGGTGAATTTTACAGGCAAGGAGCAACCCACTCACCTGCCATGGGCCTCTGTAATTCCAGCAGGAGGAGATCCCTCTACCACTACGGAAACTTGAGTTGGCAGGGAGAGCTGCTTAGAGATGTGGTAGTGGCAGAACTCCAGCCAGTGTGGAGCCGAGAGGGTTTGGTGCAGAAGCGTCTTTAGTGGTGCAATCAGGGATGCCCATGCCCCTAGGATGACTTGCTCCCATAGAAAGCTTTAGCCCTAGGGGAACTGTCAGATCTGAATTCTGCAGGGCAGTCATGCCCATGAGATTGGGCAGGTCTGACCTGATGACCCCTCAGTCTGCTGGCCTCTCCCAGGGCCCCAGCCTGGCTACAACTGCTTGCAGTGCATCCCTCAGGTACTTCCTAAGGGCCCTTATCATAACTCCTGAGCTGGCGGACAGCACCTAACCTGCAGAGTGCTCCAGCAGAGCAGACCTGCAGACTAACACCAGAACACCTACACCCTCCTCCAACTGCAACCTCCCCCTTGCTGCTTTGCTTGAATGCACTCACCCACAGCCACCACCTACATTTCTTTGCCAGAGCACTGTAAACAGGTGAACCTTCCCCTGCCTTCCCTGCCAGCATGCACAGTTCTGCACCCACCAGTGACCCACCCTGTGCTAACATGGCCAGCAGCGGAAACACACACACAATTTCCAGTGGGGCTCCCATCTCCCAGCCATGCTTCCACTGCCTCTGCTGCAAATGCCCACACAGAAGCCAGCACTGTGACATCCATTAGCACCCTGCCACAGTCAACAAGTGTGCTCCTTGCCATATGGCTGCTGCTGCTGCTGCTGCTGCTGCTGGCACATGAGAAGGAGGACGGATCCTTCAAAGAGACTTAAAATTCCAAACAAGCATAGCAGGAGACTTCAACACTCCACTGACAGTATTATCCGATCATTGAAACAAAATTAACAAAGATGCCCAAGACCTGAACTCAACACTGGACCAAATAGACCTGATAGACATCTATAAAACTCTCCACCCAAAAACAACAGAATATACATTATTCTCATCATCACATGGCAGACTCTAAAATCAACCACACAATTTGACAGAAAATAATCCTCAGCAAATGTGAAAGTATCAAAATTATACCGACCGCTCTCTCAAACCACAGCTCTATAAAAGTAAAATTCAAGCCTAAGAAAAGCATGAAAACCACATAATTACATGGAAATTAAACAACCTGCTTCTGAATGACTTTTTGGTAAATAATGAAACAAAGGCAGAAATCAAGAAGTTCTTTGAAAGGAATGAGAATAAAGATACAACATATCAGAATCTCTGGGACACAGCTAATGCTGTGTCAAAAGGGAAATTTATAGCACTTAACACCCACATCAAAAAGTAAGAAAGATCTCAATTTGACAACATAAAATTACAGCTGAGAGAACTAGAGAACCAAGAGCAAATGAACCCTAATGCTGGCAGAAGACAAGAAATAACCAAAATCAGAACTGTACTGAAGGAAACTGGACAAACACAAAATAAATTCAAAAGATCAACAAATTCAGGAGCTGCCTTTTTGGAAAAAAAAAATAATAATAAGATTGATAGACCATTATCTAGACTAATAAAAAAGAAAAAAGAGAAGATCCAAATAAAGACAATTAGGAATGACAAAGGGGATATTACCACTGACCCCACAGAAATACAAAAAACCATCAGCGACTACTATGAATACTTCTATGCACACAAACTAGAAAATCTAGAAGAAATGGACAAATTCCTGGACACATACACCTTCCCACACCTGAATCAGGAAGAAACTGAATACCTGCACAGACCAATAATAAGCACTGAAATTGAATAAGTAATGAAGAGCCAACCAACAAAACAGCACAGGACCAGATGGATTCACAGCTGAATTGTACCAGATGTACAAAGAAGAGATGGTACGATTCTTACTGAAACTATTCCAAAAAGTTGAGGAGAAAGGATACCTCCCCAACTCATTCTATGAGGCTAGCATCATCCTGATACCAAAACCTGCAGAAATACAACAAAAAAAGAAAATTTCAGGCCAGTATCCTTGATGAACATCAATGCAAAATTTTTCAACAAAATACTGACACTCTGAGCCCAACAACACATCAAAAGTTGACCCATCACGATCAAGTAGGATTTATCCCTGGGGTGCAAGATTGGTTTAACATATGCAAATCAATAAACATGATTCATCACATAAACAGAACCAAAGACCAAAGCCACCTGATCATCTCAATAGATGCAGAAAAGGCTTTTGATAAAATTCAATACCCCTTCATCTTAAAAACTCTCAATAAACTAGGTATTGAAGGGACATACCTCAAAATAGTAAGAACTATCTATGACAAACTCACAGCCAACATCATACTGAATGGACAAAAGCTGGAAGCATTCTCCTTGAAAGCTGGCACAATACAAGGATGCCCTTTCTCATCACTCCTATTTAAGATAGTTGGAAGTCCTGGCCAGAGCAATCAGGCAAGAGAAAAAAATAAAAGGCATCCAAATAGGAAGAGAAGAAGTCAAACAATCCCTGTTTGCAGATCACATTATTTTATATCTAGAAAACCCCACAGTCTCAGCCCAAAAGCTCTGTAAGCTGATAAACAACTTCAGCAAAATCAAAGATATAAAATCAAAATACAAAATTCACTAGCATTCCTATATACCAACAACAGTCAAGCCAAGAGCCAAATCAGGAACGTAATCCCATTCACAATAGCTATGAAAAGAATAAGATATTTAGTAATACAGTTAACCAGGGAGGTGAAAGATCTCTAAAACAGGAATTACAAAACACTGCTCAAAGAAATCAGAGGTGACACAGACAAATGGGAAAACATTCTGTGCTCATGTATAAGAAGAATCAATATCATTAAAATGGCCATACTGCCCTAAGCAACTTACAGGTATAATGCTATTCCTATCAAACTACCAATGACATTCTTCACAGAATTTAAAAAAAAAAACAACAACAAACCAGCCTGGATAGCCACAATAATCCTTAGCAAAAAGAACAAAACTGGAGACATCATGCTACCCAACTTCAAAGTCTGTTACACGGCTACAGTAACCAACCTAAATGACACTGATATAAAAACAGACACATAGACCAATAGAACAGAATAAAGAGCACTGAAATAAGATCACGTACCTACAACCATCACAATCAACTAAAGAGCTTTGACAAAGCTGACAAAAATGAGCAATGAAGAAAAGACTTCCTATTCAATAAACGGTGCTGAGATAACTGGCTAGCCATTTGCAGAAGACTGAAACTGGACCCCTTCCTTATACCACATACAAAAATGAACTCAAAATGGACTAATGACTTCAATGTTAAAAACCAAAACTATAAAAATTCTGGAAGATAACCTAGGTAATACCATTCTGAACATAGGAACTGGCAAAGATTTCTTGACAGACACCAAAAGCAACTGCAACAAAAGCAAAAATTGAAAGAAAAAAAAAAGATCTAAATAAAATCTTCTGCACAGAAAAAAAAATGTTAACTATAAACAGAATAAACTGCCTATAGAAATGGAGATTTTTTTCAAACTATGCATCTGACAAAGGTCTAATATCCAGCATTTATAAGGAACTTAAACAAGTTTACATGCAAAAAAAAAAAAAAAATCAAAAAGTAGACAAAGGACATGAAGGGATGCTGTTCAAAAGAAGACATACATGTGGCCAACAAGCATATGAAAAAGGCTCAATATCACTGACCACTAGAGAAATGCAAATCAGAACTGCAATGAGATGCCATCTCCCATCAGTCAGAGTTACTATTACTAAAAAATCAAAAAATAACAGATTCTGGCAAGGTTGCATAGAGAAAGGAACATTTATACACTATTGGTGGGAGTGTAAATTAGTTCAGCCATTTTAGAAAGCGGTGTGGTGATTCCTCAAAGAGCTAAAAAAGGAACTATCATTTGACCCAGCAATCCCATTATTGGGTATATACCCAAAGGAATATAAATCATTCTACCATAAAGACACATGCACACATATGTTCACTGAAGCACTATTCATAACAGTGAAGAAATGGAATCAACCTAAATGCCCATTATGGTAGACTAAAGAAAATGTAGTACATATATACCATGGAATACTATGTAGCTATTAAAAAGGACGAATTCTTGTCCTTTGCAGGAACATGGATGGAGATGGAGGTCATTCCCTTAGCAAACTAACACAGTAACAGAAAACCAAATACTGCACGTTCTCACTGATAAGTGGGAGCTAAATGATGTGCATGGCACAAAGAAGGGAACAACAGAAACTAAGGCCTTCCTAAGGGTGAAGGTGGAGTGAAGTAGAGGAGCAGAAAAAATAACTATTGGGTACTAGGCTTAATACCAGGGTGACAAAATAATCTGTACAACAAACCCTGTGACACAAATTTATCTATATGACAAAGATGCACTTGTACTCATGAACCTAAAATAAAATTTTTTACAAAAAGAAAAACTTGGATTTCAAAGAAAGTTCTGGCTACTTCTTTGAAAGAAGGAAGGGGAAAATGTTTCGTTCATTCAAGGATGAACACAGAATTCGTAGAACAAGACATGGTTGATATTTCCATCAGTGGTTCTGCATAATAAATTTGTAACATGGTCATCAGATACATTTGTCATGAGATGAAATCTCTCATTCTGTAAGTTCTTCCAAGCAGTCCTAATCAAACCTCTTGTCAAGTCTAGCATCAAAGGAAAGAAGTCATGCTATCTTAAGGCAGCTCTCAGGTCTACCAAAGTCTAAATATGCTCAATGCCTTCCAAAGTACCCAGCAGCATTTCACCATGTTGAACACTGAAAACCTCTAAGGTTGCTAATAAATTCTTTTTAAGAAATAGAAGAATGATATGCCAGAATAGTGGCTGATATTAATGCACTTGATTTTGTACCTCAGGGATCAAATTCAATGATAGGTGATTTTAACTTGGGCTAAAATTAAACCAGAACTTCTGCACTTCTTGATTCCTCTTTGTCTCTCTCCCCTCTCTGGTCAGTTGATAAAACTGTCTCATAAGCAAGTTCATTCCAGATGTGGTGATTAATCCATCAGGGTATCATAGCTTTGAGTCTAATTAAGATGATGCAACTAACTCTCTGCTTCCTATTAGTTTTTGTGTGTTAATAACTCACTATGACTTGTATAAAGAAATAGAAAAAGGGTGAAGGAGCCTATACAAGTTTATTCAATGGTGAAACAAAGGAGAGGTGATCAATTTAATCAGGGAAAGTTCATGAGAAGTGTGTCAATAAAAGTTGTAAGGAAGAGGGAAAATGTGAAATGCAACTTTGTTAGTTGCACAAGGACGGAAAAGAGAAGAATCGTCCAGACAATTTCAGGCCTGCCCCAGACTGAAGCCAATCAGGTCGCAGGGAGCAGAACTATAAAGAGCCTGAGCTTCAAGAAATCACTGGTTCAAGTCAACATTTCCATAGTTGGATCAATTAAGGGATTTTGCCTTTCTTCTCTGGCCAATCCCTTACTTTTTTTCAAATAATGTAAATCCCTGCCTTAATTTCCAGAACTTTTATTCCCCAAGGCTTAGGTCTTTACCTTCCCTTTCAAGCATCCAAGGAGATATTATTCTGCTTCTAGACCCAAACCTTATAACAGGGCCCCCATCCACCTCAAAGTCAGCCTGCCTAGACTTCCACTGAATGTCTGAATTCTTTTTGCTACCAAAATGCTGAGATGTGTTCATATCTGGGATTCCTTAACTTGAAGATTTTGGGTAATTTCTATGAAAACTCTTCCAACAAGTG
This sequence comes from Piliocolobus tephrosceles, assembly GCF_002776525.5. NCBI lineage: Eukaryota > Metazoa > Chordata > Mammalia > Primates > Cercopithecidae > Piliocolobus > Piliocolobus tephrosceles. The sequence goes on along the minus strand of NC_045444.1, from coordinate 69,424,661 downwards.
GGTTTATCTGGTTTTTGTTTTCCAATTTTTCTCAGTTTAGCCATCATAGCCAAAGTTACAATTTTAATCCAAGTTGTGAAATATCTGCTTTGCTTATAAAGAGCAAAATTGACTTGCATGTGATTTTTTCACTTAACTCAAAAAATAATACTGTAGTATTTGGAGTATAATATATTTAACGTTATTTACAGTAAAACAAAGTGACAACAGAACATAGCAATCCATATTATGAACCAAACAATAAAATAATAGTGTAGGTGTATGACTTAGTTAAATGTTCAAACTTTGAGCTGAAGTAGCTGCTCATAAATGCAGTCTATTGAATTTATCTCTGAACAACCTATTGACTCATATGTCACCAATAAACATTTCTATAATATTAAAAATAATGATAATAATACTGCTTTGAAAGGTCAAATTAAAACATTAAACAAGAAGACTTCCAGTTCTGGGTAGGATGGAGTAGTTTGTGGCAAACAAAAGTTGCAAAAAAAAAAAAAACTAGAAAAGATGGGGAAAAAATGTTTGTAATCATCAGAGTTCTGAGAAAGCAATTTGTGCCATGGAAGTTAAAGTTCCAAAGAAGACAGAACCTCAGAAAGGTGAGCTAATGATCTGAAGCCACTTTCTTCCTGTGAGTATCTGCTCATTCTAGGCTCAGGCAAGAGGCTAAGAATCTGGCAGGGAATGCCACAATGTTAGGGTGACAAAATCAGAGTCTCGAGAGGTCTTAAAACATGCCGGCATCTTCTTCAAGACATTTTCCAAATTCTGAAGGCACATATGGCTGGAAGTAGAAACCTCCGAACAGAAAAAGGGTTTTCAGTCTTAAAGATTTGAACACTATGGGTAGATGTTAAGAAGCCACCACCAGGAAAAGGTTCCCAGTGAGTACAGCAGGATCCTAGTTCAGAGCTCTATAGAACTATACCCTAGGATAAAGAGAGGAAAACAAAAACAAACAAACAAAAAAACAGTTGCAACTTCAAAAATAATTTTTAAATGCAAATCAGTCTTAGCACTGCTTAATCCCTGTTTTAGTCCATTTTCACACTGCTGATAAAGACATACCCAAGACTGGGCAATTTACAAAAGGAAGAGGTTTATTGGACTTACAGTTCCACATGGCTGGGGAGGCCTCACAATCAAGGGAAAGGTGAAAGGCATATATCACACGGCAGCAGACAAGAGAAGAGAGCTTGTGCGGGAAAATTCCCCTTTTAAAAATCATGAGATCTCTTGACACTTATTGGCTATCACAAGAACAGCATGGGAAAGACCTACCCACATGATTCAGTTACCTCCCAGCAAGTGCCTCACACAACACATGAGAATTCAAGATGAGATTTGGGTGGGAACACAGAGCCAAACCATATCATTCTGCCCCTAGTCCTTTCCAAATCTCATGTCCTCACATTTCAAAACCAAATCATGCCTTCCCAACAGTCCCCCAAAGTCTTAACTCATTTCAGCACTAACTCAAAGTCCACAGTCTAACGTCCAAAGTTTCATCTGAAAGAAGGCAAGTCCCTTCTGCTTAAGAGCCTGTAAAATGAAAAGCAAGTTAGTTACTTCCTAAATGCAATGGTAGTTCAGGCATTGGGTAAATACAGCCATTCCAAATGGGAGAAATTGGCTAGAACAAAAGGGCTACAGGCCCCATGCAAGTTTGAAATCTAGCAGGGCAGTTAAATCTTAAAGCTCCAAAATGATTTCCTTTGATTCCATGTCTCACATCCAGGTCATGCCTATGCAAGAAATGGGTTCCCATGGTCTTGGGCAGCATTGCCCCTGTGGCTTTTCAGGGTAGAGACCCCCTCCTGACTGCCTTCACAGGCTGTCATTGAGTATCCGCAGCTTTTCCAGGCACATGGTGCAACCTGTTGGTAGATCTACCATTCTGGGATTGGGAGAACAGTGGCCCTCTTCTCACAGCTCCACTAGGTGGTGTCCCAGTACAGGCTTTGTGTGGGGGCTCTGACCCCATATTTTCCTTCCACACTCTCCTAGCAGAGGTTCTCCATGAGAGCTCCATCCCTACCACAAAGTTGTGCCTGGACATCCAGGTTTTTCCATACTAGGCAGAAGCTCCCAAACCTCGATTCTTGACTTCTCTCCACCCGCAGGCTCAATACCACATGGACGCTGCCAAGGTTTGGGGCTTGCACCCAATGAAGCCACCGCCCAAGCTGTACCTTGGCCCTTTTTAGTCATGGCTAGAGCAGCTGGGCTGCAGGGCACCAAGTTCCCAGACTGCACACAGCACAGGGACCCTGGGCCTGGTCCACAAAACCATTTTTTCCTCTGGGCCAATGATGGGAGGGGCTGCTGTGAAGACCTCTGACATGACCTGGAGACATTTTCCCCATTGTCTTGGGGAATTAACATTCAGTTCCTTGTTACTTATGCAAATTTCTGGGGCTGGCTTGAATCTTTCCTCAGAAAATGGGATTTTCTTTTCTAGTGCATTGTCAGGCTGCAAATTTTCGAAGCTTTTCTGCTCTGCTTCCCTTATAAGACTGAATGACTTTAACAGCACACAAGTCACCTTTTGAATGTTTTGTTGCTTAGAAATTTCTTCTGCCAGATACCCTAAATCATCTCTCAAGTTCAAAGTTCCACAAATCTCTAGGGCGGGACAAAATGCCTCCAGTCTCTTTGCTAAAACATAACAAGAGTCACCTTTGCTCTAGTTCCCAACAAGTTTCTCATCTCCATCTGAGACCATCTCAACCTGGACCTTTTTGTTCATATCACTATCAGCATTTTTTTTCAAAGCCATTCAACAAGTCTGTAGGAAGTTCCAAACTTTCCCACATTTTTCTGTCTTTTTCTGAGCCCTCCAAACTATTCCAATCTCTGCCTGTTACCCAGTTCCAAAGTTGCTTTCACATTTTTAGGTATCTTTTCAGCAACGCCCCACTCCACTAGTACAAATTTACTGTATTAGTCCATTTTCTTGCTGCTGATAAAGACATACCTGAGACTGGGCAATTTACAAAAGAAAGAGGTTTAGTGAACTCTAGAACAATACTTCTTCTTTTGTAAATTGAGAGTTCAATAAACCTTTTTTTTGGTAAATTGTCCAGTCTCAAGTATGTCTTTGGAACTTATTTACTTCTTCTTTTGTAAATTCTTTTGTAAATTGCCCAGTCTTGGGTATGCCTTTAGAACTTACATTTCCAGATGACTGGGGAAGCCTCACAGTCATGGTGGAAGGTGAAAGGCATATCTCACATGGATGAAGACAAGAAGAGAGAGCTTGTACAGGTAAACTCCCCTTTTTAAAACCATTGGACCACATAAGACTTATTCACTATCACGAGAACAGCAAGAGGAAGACCTGCTCCCATGATTCAATTACCTCCTACCAGGTCCCTTCCATAACACACGGGAATTCAAGATGAGATTTGTGTGGGGACGCAGCCAAGCCATATCAGTCCCCAATTGGATCAATGTGCTCAGCCTCCACTCTGTCTGCCCAACAGAAAAAGACATGAGCACTCTCTAGTGGACAATATATTCAGCTGGAAAAGTCACAATTTTTGTAACCAATGTATGATATTAAATAAAAATTATTAGGCATGTCAAAAAATACTACTATAAGAATGAAAACCAAGAGGAAATGATCAAAAAAGTGGATTTACAAGTGATCCAAATATTGCTTTAGCAGACAAGGGCTTTAAAAGAACTATGAATAATAGGTTCAAAGAATGAGAGTAAATGATGGATAAACCATAATAAATTGGGTATTTTATCACAAAGTGGAATCTATAAAATAATCATGTGGAAATTCTGGCATTAGAAATATATCTGGACCAGGCAAGGTGACTCACACATGTAATCCCAGCATTTTGTGAGACCAAGGCAGGTGGGTCACTTGAATTCAGGTGTTTGAAACCAGCTTTGTCAACATGGTGAAACCCGTCTCTACTAAAGATACAAAAATTAGCTGGGTGTGATTGTGTGCACCTGTAATCCCAACTACTCACATGGCTGAGACAGGTGGAGGCCACAGTGAGCCAAGATTGCACCACTGTACTCCAGCCTGGGCAACAGAGTAAGACTCTGTTTCAAAAATAAATAAATAAATATAAAAATTATATATATATATATAGTATTAGAATGTGATAGGTTAATAATGGGTTGGAAATAGCAGAAAACATCTGGAAAACAGATCAATTTCTGAATAGAAATTCAAAGAAAAAAAGAATGAAAAATCCAGGAAAGATCATTAGACATATGTGAGATGTAAGAGAAAGATCTCATGCAATGTACCAGTAGAACACAGAAGAAGAGGATAGAAACCATGAGGAGAAAAAATATTTGAAAAGACAATGACCAGAAACTTTCTACTGATGAAAGACATAGCAATCCAGATTTAAGAAATTCACAAGTAATATAGCCCAAGTAGGATAAATACAAAACTATACTTAGGCATATAATAATAAATCAGCTGAAAACCAAAGTTTGTAATGTGTCGGCCTGCTTTTAAGATTTTCGTGTATGATTTAACATGTAACAACTTTTAAGCCAATAATTTTCCACAAAACAGCTCTGGAAAAGTTACAACACATTTCAGAAATATATGTTTTTAGTATAGCAACTTTTCCCCTGAAAAGTGCACAGTATTAGTTTCCTAGGAATGCTGTAGCAAACCACAAGCAAGGTGGCTTAAAACTATAGATATGCATTGTCTCACAGTTATGGAGACTAGAAGTCCTAAATCAAGATACCAGCAAGACCACTCTCCCCCTTAAATCCGTAGAAGAGAATCCTTCTTTGCTTCATCTAGCTTCTGGTGTTTACCTGCAGTCCCTGGCATTCCTTGGCTTGCAGATGCATCATTCTAGTTTTCCTTGAATTGGCAAGGAGAGCTGTTTAGAGAAGTGATAGGGGCAGCGCACCAGGTGATATGGAGCCCAGAGGGTTTGGTGCAGGAGTGTCTGTAGTAGGGCACAGCCAGGGATGCTCATACCTCTAGGCTAGACTTGCTCACATAGAAGACTGTAGCCCTGGAGGAACTGTCAGACCTGAACTCTGCAGGGCAGTCTTATCTATGAGATATGGCCAGTCTGACCTGAGCATCCCTCAGTTCGCTGACCTCTCTTAGGATCCTAGCCTAGCAGCCCTGTGTGCAGTATAGCCCTCAGGTACCTCCCAGGGGCCCTCAACATAGCTCCTGCACAGGCAGACCAGTGGAGAGCTCCAGCAGGGTGGCCCCCACGGGCATGCACCAGCTCACTGAATCCCTCCCACTTCAGCATCCAATGGCCACCCCCCATATTACTTTGTTGTTGCATGTGTGCATGGGCAGTTTTTGCCTTCCCTGACCCACCAGCACACGTGTGCACATGCACCCTGTCCTACCACTGCTACTGGTGGGAGTGCACTTCACACCTCCTACCCCACCATACTGCCATTGTAATTAGAGCCTTGGCTGACACAGAGCCTGCCAGACCCCACCCACCAGCACCCCGCCCCTGTACAAACATGGCAGCTGGAGCGAAATTAGGCATGGAGAACAGTGGACCATCTCCCACCCTGAGTGGTTAGCCCTGAGTGAACATGAACAAAGGGTGCATTCAGACCTGCACCTGCCAGCACCCTGCCCCATGCTAAAACCACACCAGTGCAACCATACACACAGTCACCAGCAGCCCCCTCAAAACACACACACACACACACACACACACACACACCTGCCCGTGCAAGCTGTGCTGCCTCTGCAGCTGCTGTGAATGCCCATATATAGGCAGGCACCCCAGTAACCACTAGCACCCTGTCAGAGCCAATAAGCATGCACCCCATCATATTGCTGCTGTTAGCACATGCAAAGCAAGATGGATTTCACTGCCACTGCCCTGCAAAACACTGGTTGGACCACCCATTGGACAAACTAGTGGTCTAGGAGCATCTCAACACCCCCCAGTACCATGTTCCTAACCTCAAGGACCCACAGAACAAAGTTGGAGTCTGATACAAGTCTCCCAGAGTTAGGGCATGCAGTCCAGAAGTCCTGAACTCAGCCTTGGCCCCTAAAATCTTCCAGAAATGAAGCAAGTAAACTGACCCCACCTTATACCACAATCAAACCTTCAAAGGCATCTAATAGGATCAAGGAAAAAACCCATCCAAAGAACAACAACTTCAAAGATTTAACAAACATCAGCCCACAAAGACAAGAAAGAAACAGTGTGAAAACTCTGACAACTCAAAAATCCAGAGTGCTTAAATTCCTCTAAACAACCACACAACCCGTCTAGCTAGGGTACTGAACAAGGCTAAGATGGCTAAAATGATAGAAGGATAATTCACAATACAGAAAGGAACGAAGATCATTGAGAGGCAGGAGTACATTAAAACCCAATACTTGGAAGCTAAGAATCACAGTAAAACTGTGACAGGACAAATAGCCAGTATAGAAAAGAGCATAACTGACCCGAGAGAGCTGAGAAGCAAACTACAAGAATTTCATAATGCAATTGCAAGTATTAATTACAGAATAGACCAAACTGAAGAATCTCAGAGCTTGAAGACTGCCTTTCTGAAATATGATAGACAAAAATAGAGGGGAAAAAATGAATGAAAATGAACAAACAAAACCTCCGAGAAATACAGAATTATATAGAGACCAAATCTATGACTCACTGGTGTCCCTGAAAGAGAAGAGAATGGAACCAACTTGGAAAACATATTTCAGGATATTATCCATGAGAACTTCCCCTACCTAGCTAGAGAGGCCAACATTCCAACTCTCCAGTTAGATACTTCACAAGATCATTCCCAAGACACATAATCATCAGATTCTCCAAGGTCAAAATGAAAGAAAACAAATGTTAAAGACAACTAGAGAGAAAGGTCAATTTACCTGCAAAGGGAAGCCCATCAGACTAAAAGCAGATCTCTCAGCAAAATCCCTACAAGACAGAAGAGATTGGGGGCCAATATTCAACATTCTTAAAGAAAAGACATTCCAACACAGAATTTTATATCCAGCCAAGCTAAGCTTCACAAGCGAAGGAAAAATAAGATCCTTCTCAGAAAAGCAAATGCTGAGGGAATTGGTCACCACCAGTTCTACCTTAAAAGAACTCCTAAAGGAAGCACTAAATATGTGAAGGAAAGACCATTGCCAGCCACCACAGAAACACACTTGAGTACACAGATCAGTTACCCTATAAAGCAACCACACAAGTCTGCATCATAACCAGATAACATCATGATGACAGGATCAAATCTACACATATTAATACTAACCTTGGATGTAAACAGGCCAAATGCCCCAATTAAAAGGCACATAGTGGCAAGCTGGATAAAGCAACAAGACTCTACAGTATGCTGTCTTAAAGAAATCCATCTCATATGCAATGATATCCATAGGCTCAAAATAAAAAGATGGAGAAAAATCTACCAAGTAAATGGAAAACAGAAAAATGCAAGGGTTGCAATCCTAATTTCAGACAAAACAGACTTTAAATCAACAAAGAACAAAAAAAAGACAAAGAAGGACATTACATAGTGGTAAAGTGTTCAATTCAACAAGAAAATCTAACTATCCAAAATACATAGGCACCCAACACAGAAGCTACAGGGCTACAATCACCAAAACAGCATGGTACTGGTATAAATCAATCAGTCAATCAATTGATCACCAGCTACATAGACCAATGAAACAGAATAGAGAACCAGAAATAAGACAACACATCTACAACCATCTGATCTTCAACAAAGCCGACAAAAACAAGCAATGGAGAAAGGACTACCTATTCAATAAGTGGTGCTAGGATAACTGGCTAGATGTATGCAGAAGATTGAAACTGGATCCCTTCCTTACACCACATACAAAAATCAACTCAAGATGAACAACTTCAATGTAAAACCCAAGACTATAAACACCCTGGAAGACAACATAGGCAGTAACTTTCTGGATATTGGAAATGGCAAAAATTTCATGATGAAGATGCCAAAAACAAGTGCAACAAAAGCAAAAATTGACAAATGGGATCTCATTAAACTAACAAGCTTCTTTAGAGCAAAAGAAATGATGAACAGAGTAGAAAGACAGCCTAGAGAATGGGAGAAAATTTTCCTAATCTATGCATCTGACAAATGTCTAATATTGAGCATTTATAAGGAACTTAAACAAATTTACATGCAAAAAAGCCATTGAAAAGTGGACAAAGGACATGAACACTTTTCAAATGAAGACATATTTCTGGCTAATAAGTATATGAAAAAAGTGCTCAAAATCACTGCTCATTAGAGAAATGCAAATCAAAACTACAATGATATACCCTCTCAGAACCGTCAGAATGGCTATTACTAAAATGTCAAAAAATAACACATGCTGGTGAGGTTGCATAGAAAAAGGAATGCTTATACACTGTTGGTGGGAGTGTAAATAAGTTCTACCATTGTGGAAGGCAGTGTGGGGATTTTTCAAAGAGGTAAAAACAGTACTATTCAGCCCAGCAATCCCATTACTGGGTGTATATCCAGAGGAATGTAAATCATTCTACCATAAAGACACATGCACCTGTATGTTCACTGCAGCATAGCACAGACATGGAATCAACCTAAATGCCCATCAATGGTAGACTGACTAAAGAAAATGTGGTACATATACACTATGAAATACTATGCAGCCATTAAAAAGAATGAGATCATGTATTTTACAGGAATATGGATGGAGCTGGAGGCCATTATCCTTAGCAAAGTAACTCAGGAACAGAAAACCGAATATCATGTATTATCTAAGTGGGAGTTAAATGATGAGAACACATGGACTAATAGAGGGAAACAACAGACATTGGGGTCTTCCTGATGGTGAAGGGTGGGAGGAGGGAGAGGATCAGGAGAAATAATTAATGAGTACTAGGCTTAGTATCGTGGTGATGAAATAATCTGTGCAAAAAAACCCCATGACAGGGGTTTATCTATATAACAAACCTGTACATGTATCCCTGAACTTAAAATAAAAGTAAAACAAATTAAAAATTAAAAACAAATGCAAAAGTAACCAGTTACAAAAGGAAACAATTAAAAGAAAATTTATATATATATATGTATATATGTGTTATATATATGGATATATATATATATATATATATGTATACAGGATCTGTAAAAATATATACATATACACACATATATGTATACAGGTCCTGTACATAATAAGTATTCTATTATTATTAGTGACATTGTTAATATTCCATTATTCACTTAATGATCATTGTTATTATTAAAATCAAAAGTAATTTTAACCACAGTCTTTGCCACCTTATAAAGTAACAATTATGTGGACAAAATTACCTTAAACTATTATGATGACCTTCAGAATAGGTATGCCAGTTCACATAGGTGTGACTAACCATATTACATAATGCTATTTATAAGTCTCACAGTGCACTCATTTTTGTTTTATTCTCATGAGCTATTCAGTTTGATACAACTAAGAAGGAAATTTTTACAAAGTTTCACTGTGTTTACAAAAATGTCTGTTTCTCCCAAGAGAGTTTGACATGGTGCAGGGAGTAATGGTGGGGAGAGCAGGGACCCATACATTTCTATGGAAGTCTTACCAACTAAATGAAAGTCCACAGCTGATGAAATCATGTATACTTTTTTTTTTTTTTTTTTTTTTGAGACGTATTTTTGCTCTTATTGCCCAGGCTGGAGTACATTCCTCTGCTTGTTCTGTATTACTAATCTATTTTTCTTTCTTTCTTTCTTTCTTTCTTTCGTTCTTTATTCATTTATTTTTTTTTTAATTTTTTTTTTTTTTTGAGACAAAGTCTCACTCTGTCACCCAGGCTGGAGTGCAGCGGTGTGATCTTGGCTCACTGCAACCTCAGCCTCCTGACCTCAAGCGATTTTCCTGCCTCAGCCTCCCGAGTAGCTGGGACTACAGGCATGTGCCACCATGCCTGGCTAATTTTATATTTTTAGTAGAGACAGGGTTTCTCCATATTGGTCAGGCTGAACTCGAACTCCCGACCTCAGCACTGCTTCATTATCACTCCCAATCACAAATTCTACTGATTGTTAATCGGTAGGCTAAAATCACAAAGCATCATGAAACACTGGTGATATCCTAGAGCTTCCTTGTGATACAACTCTGTTGAGTAGGCTTCAATTCTATTGTACTTGCAACATTTGAAAACTAAATGGTAAGATGACTTTCAAGTAGCTGTTGAATAATGAATGATGTGGTATAGCTACAAGGATAGAGTAATTAATATTTAAGAGTGACAGGCTCACCTCCCTGGGAAGGGAGCAGAAAGTTCAGCACGATGAGTGGCTATATAAAAAGATTACTCTTGCAGCAAAATCCAGAAGCTATGTTCTAGTAAAAATCCATAAACAACTGATTCATCAAATAATTACTTTCCTTCCTTTATTTAGTGTACAAAGTATTTTGGGGTCTACAGTGTTTTGAAAAGTGATACATTCACTCCCCTGTTCTTATATCAGACCCACTTCTACACATTTTCCTGCTACTTAGAACCCCTCCCAAATGTTGGGGAAGAGTCACTGATCTGATTAGTAGAGAGGGGTCAGATGACTGAGGGATCACTAATCTGATGAGTCAGGACCCAGGACAGGCACTGGGTCATGGTTTGCTAGAGGTTGAGGTTACTGGGGCTTCAAATCAGCACTCTGAAGGATGGCTGTCTCTTCTATTTTCTGTCCCAAACTTTTTCACACCTCCTCTACATCCCCAACTGTGTCATCAGTTAGGGAAGAGTCATCACTGAATACCAAGACATTTTTCTCCTCAAAGGCATGCTTTAGTGTCCCAAATTTAGACTTACAGATGGAACGCCTCTAGCTATGTGCTCCAACTCGGTTTACCAGAGGGTCCTGCAATTAGAGATTGGAAATTCCTAATATGGATAATAATAAACTTATACTTTTATTGCCAGGTTTTTTCCTTATGCATAATTCCCACTTTTAAAAAATGGTAAGGAGGGAGAGATGATCAATAATAGAGCAAATTTTGGACACTATAGAGTCTAACCATAACCTCACCTTAATTGTACCAAAACACAACCTCCACTGTAATACACTTTTCAACTACAGTCATGTAATCATTCTAGTCATAATTTAAAATTATTAAAAATATCATAACCTTTTAATATGCAAAATCTATCTAAATATATTAATAGTAGTTTCAAGTTTATATATACCAAGATGACATGTGTGCACAAGTATTTCATATCCTACAAACATATGGATATGACACTAAGAACACTTGGAAGTCTAGGCTCTCTCTAAGTTTGCATTAATAATCAAAGTTTAAAGTGAGTTATGTAATATTATGTAGAATTATAGAGCTGTAGGTGCATCAGTTGGGTCTCTTTTGGTTGTAAGTGATGGAATGCCAACACAAGCTGGCTTAAGTTTAAGAAAATATTATTGACACAGAGATGAAAAGTACAAGGGTAGAACTGGCTCAAGGGCTTGGCAATCCAATTACTCAAAGAATGTCATTATGATCTGTCTTCATCCCTCAATTCCTCTTTTTTCTCAGTCGCCTTCTTCATCAGACAAGCTTTCCACATAACATGGCCACAGTAAATTCTACTTAGAAACCACAGTACACTGAGACGGTCCCTTTCCTGACAGTTACAGCAGAAGCCCGTGGCTGCTTCTCATAGGCCCAGTTTAAATCATATACCTAACTCTGAAACAATCCCTGTGACTAGATATTTGGATCTTGGCCTTGAACCCAACCCTAAACCACATGGACTGAGGGTTTGAGAGAAATGGATTTCCTTTGAAAAGTCAGGGTACAATTAACAGGAAAAGAAATGGGGTTGGGCAAGATAAAAATAAAATGTCTATTATAAGTATTTTCTATAAAAATTTCCCTATAAGGGAGAAATTTTGTTTAATCAAATCCCTGGACCTGATAATGAAACACCTGTATAAACACCATATTTCAACATTTTTATCTAAATGTAAGAAATCCAATTCACAACATTTGAAATTACCCAGAGTGTAATTATCTTATAAGCCAGTGTGCTCATCCATGCAATGATTCTTTCCCCTCCTCCCCAACTTCTTACTACCATTTAAACTGTCTCTTTTGATGGCTCCAACTTGATGGAGATATGTATTTATCATAAATTCAAGTTTGAGACAGGCACAAAGGGAGAAACATAGTCTGCGTATTCTATATAATTTATTCATGATTATAGACATTAGAAGTTTAAAATTAGAAATTACCTAATGTACCACTACTTTCTATGTTGTAGAAAGATTTTTAAATGCTGCCTTGAAATAGATCATTACTTTGAAAAATATTCATACATCGAAACTCTTCATAGCTTCCTCAGTTTGGCTTCATAAATGATACAGATTGTAGGACTTTCATTATTTCATGCTACTGATTAACTTATTGATTTGTTATGGGTATAATCCATTGGACTGAACAAAGATTATAAATGGCATATCAGAGCTTCACTTTGGGAATTGCATGAAATTGAAGAACAAAACCATTATGAATCATATACTCTGCCTTCATTATAGAGAATAAAAGGACATATAAAAGACCTATACCAAGTAACTAAAAGTGAAGCATTCCTCTTCCTCTCCCTTTTGTCCATGACAGACATCACCAACTGATCACTGCACTTTTCACACCCTTATCAAAACAGCATTCCAAGCAGCCACTACAAAACAAAGAAGCACTGAAAAATAAAACTATTTACCAATTTTGATCTTAAGAAGGTTTATTTAATCAACCAACAAGAATTGAAAAATTACCTTTGCCAATAGTCTTATACAGATTTTTCTTCCAATCCTGGATTCTTTGAGTTTGACTTTCTTGGAATTATACCTATATATATATTTAGGTATAAGCAATGTTAATAACTACCTAAGAAACCAGAGTTATTGAAACATTACATGAATCCCTGCTCAATCCTTTCCAGAGAGTAATTTGAAGTAGCCAGAAACAGCATTCAGTAGCATTCTGGCTTCTTACCTCTGGTCACGGTCATTAGAATACCTCAAGCTTCTCTATCAGAGTGGGTTCCTGGGAGTCTGCAAGAAATGTAGAGAGCTCAGGAATTGTACCTGGCCTTGCAGAAGCTCAGACACAGGCTCCAAAAATTTTCCTATTCTCCAGAATTTCCTCAGGGCAAAAGCCTTCTTCTAGTCAGTTTCCCAGATTAAAAAGTCTTCAAATAATCATTTATTTAACTAACTCAGTTTAATGTTTTTGAAATAAATGAGAAGACCTGCTTCTTTAAGATTTCAATCCATTTGTTTCTGCTTTAAGGGTCCCATTGGTTGCCTTGATAAGGGAACATGGCAATGAATACATTAATAAAGAATTAGAGCAATGTGATTATTCTAATACAATTGTGCTTACCCATGGGATGACCATGTGGCTTTGGCATCATGTACTGTGCATCTGGGCAGAAGTCTGCCTGGGGAGTTTGCTTGAATAATACCCTCCCTCATTTTGTGGAAGCAAATTCACAGAAACAAGCTACTCAGTCCCAAGGGGAAGGAAAGCATTCCAGCAATGACACGAGCATTGGTTTCAGCATTGTTTCTAGGAGAACCAATTCTGTGAAATGAATTGTTATTAAACTTACGAAATGCAATAAGAAATATATCTCATCAAGCAATGTGACAGCTCTCATTTTATGGAATAGTTATTTTAGGCCAAGTACTTTATAACAACAACATAGATCACATGTTGTAAATTTCTGTTATAAAAATTATGTGCATGTTTCCATAGGGAAGAATCCACCAAATGATGGAATTGGTCAAGTTTTATGGGAAAGCAGTTACAATTATAGATATGTCCCATGGCATGCACTACACCTACTCCTGGGGATAGACCTGCCTAGCAGTTCATTTTTCTATTGCAGCACTTTTCTTATTCCAGATCTTATTTTCACAGCCAGACAGAATACTATACCCATTCCCTCAAAATCATATGAATCCTGGACAAGTCTGGAGATTTTCTGACTCAGGATCCCTCAATATGGTTCCCTTAGATACTTTCTGTCAAAGCCTGTATAGTATCTAATAGCTTGAGGTTGTCAAATTAATTGAAACCGGAAAGGTGAAAAGGGAAGTCTTGAGAGAAGCTTCTGAATTACCAATCCACCAGCAGGTACTTTCAGCCTGAAAAATTATTAGTTCTGTAGGTTTGGGGTGTATATGTGTAAATAGCTATATTTCATCTAGGGAATTCCCTGTCAGAAGAAAATATTTCAATTTAGTCTTCTGATTTGACACTAAACTGAGAAACATTTCTCAGCTAATTTTTATTATGCCTGAAAAGGTATTAGTACATTGTCTCAGTGCACAAAAACTTGGGGACTTGCCCACAATGTAATCACTTACTAAGAGTCTCTGCTTTGTTTGAAAATAATTTCTAGTCCAGGCACAGTGGCTCATGCCTATAATCCCAATATTTTGGGAGACTAAAGTGGGAGGATTTCTTGAGGCCAGGAGGAGTTCAAGACCCGCCTAGGGAATATATCAAGACCCTGTCTCTATAAAAAATACAAAAATTAGCCAGGTGTGGTAGTGTGCACCTGCAGTCCCAGCTACTTGGGAGGCTGAGGCAGGAGAATTGCTTGAGCACCACTGCTTTCCAGCCTAGGCCACGGGGAAAATCCTGTCTCAAATAATTAACTAAATAAATAAATAAAATTTCTACAAAATAAAATTGATATATTTTGCAAATTTAACTGAACCAATCAAATTTCATAATTAAGATATCATTAGATTTTAGATTAGATCATAGAGTTTCCTATATAATATATGCAACATTGCCAATTATCTGTCCAGGTCTTACCTTCAGCTTGTTGTATGTGTAAGGTGTTGTCTGTGTAAGCTGCTGTGAAAAATATAAGCAATGTATAAGATGTCCTCAAGCAGATAAAAGATAAACTCCAAAACTACAACATAAAGTCAAAACCGATAACTACCACGAGAGAGAAATAAAGGAATTTCCATGGGGGTTTAAAGGAGAGAGAAAATATTTTTGTTTGAAGGAATCAGAAAATAGCAGAACTGGCCTTGAAAGATGAGTAGATTTTAAGCAGTGAAAATTTTAATAAAAGAGACGATAACTCCAGGGGAAGAAAACAGTGAGCGGTAGAGAAGCGGTAAAATGTTGGAGAACCGGTGAGAAGCCTAGTTTGTCTGCAAAATAGAGTGCAAGAGGAAAGTTAATGAACACAGCTGGCTGGACCAGGACATGGAACAGTAAATTAAGGGACTTTCAAATTATTTGGTAACAATGGGGAACTGTTGAAGGTAATGCACAAAAAGATAATAAGTGTTATGTTTTTAAAATCAATCAAATAAAATCAAAGACACTGGATGCTGAGACACAAGCTAGAAGAACATTACAATAGTCAGATGAAAGGAAATACAGGTCTAGATTAATAACAAGAGGACTGGTATGAGACTGTAGGTTTCCCCGAAAAAAGCCAAGCTCCATGGTGACATGAACCATATTGTTCTTGTGTGTGGCAAATAATACACAAATACACAAGCAATAAATACTTGTTGAGTGAATGCAGTGGAATTGAGATATACTATAGCGATACCCTAGCAGACTTATGAAATTGATTTGTAATTGAATGAAAATGGAGGTGATTAAGATTTTGAGGTATTAAGAGTAATTTCATAATAAAAAATTCAGGAGAAAATTTGGGGATGATGCATTGAGTTGTTCATTCATTCAACAAATACATTTGAACACCTACTATATGCAAGTTTATACAGAATTTTGAAGACACTGTGTGAGGAGGTGCTAAGATAGATATTCAAATGAAGATGAACAGCAGGCTGTTTAAAATGGGTTTCTATGTTCAGTAGAAAAATTTCAGGTGACAAAGCATTTTGATAACCTATCAATTACCCAGGACTTCAGTATGCCTGGATTTACTCGTATATCACATGGAATTCTTCGCAAAATCCAAATCGCAATGTCTGCATTATAAGTAATTTAAAGCTTCCACTTTAAAGTTGTTTAAAAACACACTTGCTCTTTTTCTAAGGTGAAAATTATGATGTCATAAAAGCTAGAAAGAATAGATATTACTCATAAGAAACTCAAAGCTTAATGGTTTAATCAGATATAACTGTATCTTAACACCCACATTCTAAACATCACCAAAATTTAATTTTCACTAACTATAATTGATATTGATGATAGAAGTTGATGAAAATAAATATCAGAATTCTCAAAAATTATAATTGTTCTAAGTAAATGAGATTTTCAAAATTTCCCTAGTTTTCAATATGTCTCTTCAAAACATGAAAGCTTTATGAAAATTTTTGCATGTATCCCATTTTTCTTGTAAAATATTCGCCATTAATTTTTTTCTAAACAAATTAAAGGAAAAGTCAAATGATTGGTATATAGTTATCCACCAAAATAAGGCAGTTGGAGACTAGAGTAATTTTTCTGAAGGTTCCATTTGTAAAGTCAAGTCACAATACCTAATGTTAGGTATGCCTCCCTTTCATTTTTAGGGCATGGAACAAACTTTAAGGGGTAAATCAATAACCTAAATATATATAATCTACAGATGCCACGTATGCTTCTGTGGTTCTACTGTCTCAGCCACCTCTTTGGCATTTGTATGTATTCAAGAACAGTAGTATGGGGTGTGTGTGTGTGTGTGTGTGTCTGTGTGATTTATCTTCTTTCTTTCTAAATAGAATCTTATGGCAAGGACCACATTCTTTGTATCCTTCCTAATTCCCATCACAACTCATAGACATCTATACCTAGTAGTTACTAAATTAGTTATTGCGAATGACTAACTTCTAATGATTCTATTTATCTTTTTATTAGAGGTATGGAAAGGACACTCCTTCATTTTAATCCATAACGTAAAACAGTCCATTTAACCTAAACAGCCTTAAGAGAGCTTCTAAATGTGGGTTTGTTGGGTAATAACAGCATTTTTGCCTTCTAAGGTATTTGTTTCTCTGCTAGTTCATTTCTCAAGATAAATAGTTGTTTCCATATTTTATTGGAAATAGAACATGCATAATTGGACCCAATGAGCAACATCTATCCTTGAAATGTTCCCAATCTATGTGGCATATGCAGAGTATAATGAGAAAAGCTACAATTATCTTGTTGTACTAGGGCATAGGAAAGTAAAATAATGTTTCACATCTCAAGGAGAACTTTGAGAGAAAACATTTTATTCTCAGATGATTTAAATATATCACAAAACGTTTAACATACATGAATCAAGATGAGAATAACTCCTTAATTATATCTAGTGAAGATAACATCGAAAAGAATATATTCTGAGACACCAACTATGAAAGGAAATAAAATGAAAATGTTACAAAAACAGTCCACAAGGGTGTAAACAGTTCAGCAGGCTATCCCGAAAAGAATGGTAAAATTCTTAACTGAGTGAAGAGGTGAAGTATTTCTTTAGCAAATGGGTAGCATCCTGGGAAAGTATTTGAGTTATGCCTTGGGTAAAAGTGAGCCACTATGCTTAGAAGACCTAAAATACAGTGTCTAGGGAACTTCCATTATAAAATCAACACTAACGCAGGCATCTGCACCCTAGTTTTCAGCTCCATCACAGGGATAATAAACAACCCCATAAAACTATCTCTGCACCACAGCAACTTTTTCAAACGCATTGTGGGTATTTAAGCTGACTGGGTAGAAAAGAATGCTTAATAAGTTTGGAGTAGTTGGCCATTTTAAAGATATTCACAGATTACAATAGAACTTTTTATTTTGCAGCAATAATTGACACAAGAATAGCTTCATGGGGTGACTCTGTATTCTTACAAGCTTTTTATGGAAAAGTGATACAACAAAATGTTTTCACCTCATTTATTCTCCCTTTCTGGCTAATGTGAAGTTGCATTAAATTGTTCCTGGGGCCTGGAGTCTGGCTGTGGTAGACTTTAATTTTCTAGCTGTAATTTCAAAGAAAAAGTAGAAATATAATTTTTAAAAAAACAAAATACAGCATTCAGCTTAGTAAACATGCCCTGGACCATTTCCCCTTATAATTTATCACTCTTTGAACAAATATTTATTGAGTTGCAACTCTATGCCAAGTACTGTTTTAGTTATTGGGAATATAGGAATGAGCAAAACAAAACACTATCTGCTCTAATTGAATTTACATTCTACTTGAATACAAAAGATAAACTAGTAGACAAATACGTTAAAGATAATTTCAATTTGTACTTTGTGCTGTGAAGAAACCAAAGCGGGTACAGTGAGAGAGTGACAGGTGGAGTGGGGTGAAACTTTAGATTATGCAGTTATTTCTAAGCATGATGAGAAGCTACCAGATGTTCTTCAGCAGAAAAGTAACATCAAATTTGGCCAGGTGTAGTGGCTCATGCCTGTAATCCCAGCACTTTGGGAGGCTGAGCCAGGTGGATCGCCTGAGGTCAGGAGTTTGAGATCAGCCTGGCCAACATGGTGAAATACCATCTCTACTAAAAATACAAAAATTAGCCAGGCGTGGTGGCAGGCACCTGTAATCCTAGCTATTTGGGAGGCTGAGGCATGAGAATCGCTTGAACCCAGGAGGCAGAGGTTGCAGTGAGCCGAGATTGCACAACTGCACTCCAGCCTAGGTGACAGAGTGAGACTTTGTCTCAAAAAAAAAAAGGAAAAGAAAAGAAAAAAGAAAAGTAACATCCAATTCATATTGTTGAAAGCTCTCTTGGGCTTTTGTGTGGTTAATAGATTGTTATAGTATAAAAATAGAAGTAGGGTGGCCAGCTACAAAGTTATTGTAGCAGCCCAGGAAAGCAATGATGGCACCCGGATCTAGTGGAGAACTGGGATGATGAGCATCAAAAATACATTTGAGATATATTTTGGTGTAGGGCACACAGGAATTACCACCAATGGATTGTGTATATGGAGGTGAAGTAAAAAGAAGAGCCGAGAAAACATCTTAATTTATTGATGGAATATGGAGCTGTTTAGTGATGGTGAAAACACTGGAGAAAGTAGACTTGGGGGAAAAAACACAATTCTCTTACGGTCCTTGTATTGGTGTAGAATACATTAAGCTATGGTAATAACCACAACATTTCAATGACTTAACCTAACCAAGATTTAGTTTCCACTCATCCTGCCTATTCAGCACAGATCAACAGAGAATGGTGCTCCACACAGTCCCTCAGAGGCCCAGGATGATAGAAGCTCCACCATGCCCTATGCATATCAACTGAGTCACAGTTTCCTTGGTTTCCAGAGGAAGAGAGAGACTGGAGGATCATCCATGGGCTTTTTATTTGTAGCTGTTTCATTGTATATATTTAAGATATAGCATAGGCTTTCTACTACAAAACACCTGGATTTGCATTTCATTGGCCAGAACTACTCACATGTCCTCATCTATCTTCAAGAGGGCTTGGAAATGTAGAGTAACAAATGGAATATTTATTTTGATTTCTGTCTTTGCTATGGACTTGCGTGTTCTAAGATGCCAATTAGTCATTCTTGGTTATTGTTTTCCTTTTGATACCACGTAAGTTACTGAGATTTTAGCCAGTCACCAGAAGTGATTTCTTATCAAGCCAATCACCAAGAATGAGTGAATTAAAGCAATCATACATTATCTCATATATTTCACTGGATATAAATTTTCCAGAACAGTAAGTAACTTGATCCATCAAAGTCTCAACCAAAAGAGATAGCACACTCAGAATAATTCAAGGATGACTTATTTACAGAGGGCCATTCTCTCACTCTCTCTATCTCTCTCGTTTTTTTTTTTTTTTTTTTTTTTTTGGTGGGGTGGAGGGTGGAGGGAGTTTCACTCTTGTTGCCCAGGCTGGAATGCGATGGCGCGATCTCAGTTCACTGCAACCTCCGCCCTCCAGATTCAAGTCTCCTGAGTAGCTGGGATTACAGGTGTGCACTACCACGCCCAGCTAATTTTGTATTTTTAGTAGAGACCAGGTTTCACCATGTTGGCCAGGCTGGTCTCAAACTCCTGACCTCAGGTGATCCACCTGCCTCTGCCGTCCAAAGTGCAGGGATTACTGTTGTGAGGCACTGCGCCCAGCCGGACCTTTTTTTTGTTGTTGTTGTTTTCCTACCCCTAATAGAGATATGGACGAGTGTCGGAGAGCCACAAGGAATATAGTACAGGAACCTAGGTTAGTAAACCAGGATTTTTACAACTCCAAGGCCCAAAGAGATAACAGGAAGAAGCTTTTATTGGAACCCCAAAGGAGGGAGTGATATAAAAGAAGAAACCTTGAGAGGAGCGATATCTTCAATCAAAGGAAACTTCACACAAAGGAACAAGTAAAATAAATAACCTGACCTAACTCACTGCCTCCCATCTCCTGACAGGGCTCCTAGGAGCCAAACCCAATGGGAAGCCGGCAGGGAGGGGAGCCCATAGGCTATGCAGGTCACCTCCAAGGGTGGAAAACAGAGTACAAATTTGTGGAGAATAGAACAACTTCTGTGTATTTGGGGTATATAGATGATATCTGACACACAGAAACTTCTGAGATTTTCATATGATTCAGTATATATAGTAGAAAAATCAAATCACTCTATTTCGAATCCTGGAATCCTTCATGTGAATTCCGTCTTTTCCAAGTGACTGTCTAAAAGTTATATACTCTATCCAAAAGATATTTAAAAAGAAAATCTTCCATTCAAAGAAAACTTTGTGGTTTTAAATGTCTATTACATAAAAAGTTGTTGAAGAATAGGTGTTACAGTAACATTTTATTTTATAACTTTTTATTTTTAATATTTGTGGGTACATAGTAAGTACCCACAAATATTTGTGGGATACATGATATGTTTTGATACAGGCATGCAATATGAAATAATCACATCATGGAGAGTAAGATATCTATCCCCTCAAGAATTTATCCTTTGTGTTACAAACAATCTATTACGCTGTATTTTCAAAATGTACAACTAAGTTATTAGTGACTATAGTCACCCTGTTGTGCAATCAAATTGTATGTCTTAATGATTCTATCTAACTAATTTTTGTACCCATTAACCATCCCCACCTCCCCAACCCCAGGCCCCCACTACGATTCCCAGCCTCTGGTA
Source organism: Piliocolobus tephrosceles (assembly GCF_002776525.5). Lineage (NCBI taxonomy): Eukaryota > Metazoa > Chordata > Mammalia > Primates > Cercopithecidae > Piliocolobus > Piliocolobus tephrosceles. The sequence continues at coordinate 69,403,573 of NC_045444.1, read as the reverse complement.
ACCATCCTTCTATTCTCTATGTCCATGAGTTCTATTGTTTTGATTTTTAGATCTCACAAATAAGTGAGAACATGCAATGTTCGTCTTTCTGTGCCTGGCTTATTTGACTTAGCATAATGATATCCAGTCCCATCCATGTTGTTGCAAATGACAAGATCTTATTCTTTTTAATGGCTGAGTAGTGCTCCATTGTGTATGAGTACCACATTTTTATTATCCATTTATCTGTTGATGGACACTTACATTGCTTCCAAATCCTAGCTATTGTGGACAGTGCTGTGACAAACATGGCCGTGCAGATATCTCTTCAATATACTGATTTGCTTTTGGGGGAGTATGAACCTAGCAGTGGAATTGCTGAATCATATGGTAGCTCTGTCTGTAGCTTTTTGAGGAACCTCCAGACTGTTCTAAGTGTCTGTACTAATTTACATTCCCACCAACGGTGTATGAAGTTTCCCATTTTTCCACATTTTCACCAGCATTTGTTATTGCCTGTCTGTTTGATATAAGCCATTTTGATTGGGGTGAGAAGATTTTGATTTGCATTTCTCTGATGATCAATGATTTTCAGCACCTTTTTATATGAATATATCTACCAATATATTCCATATATCCCATGTGTATGCATTTACATGCATATATGATTAAAAGAAGTACTAACAAAATATTTGATAGCCACAAGTAAAATGAATAAAATGTGCATGCATATTCTAGTGTTCCTGAATATATCATATAGTCAACCACCAGACAAAGTTCATTGGAACAAAGACTGTACTGGAGACAGGGAAGCCAAGTATCTGCTCACTGAAGAAATACAAGAAAGAATTAAACTAAGCCAAGGAAAACAAAAATTAGAAAGCCTGAGGTGATAAATTGTGCAGGAACATTCAAAACATATTAAGAAGAAATCATTTCAAGTCAGTGACTTATTTAGATATGATATTGAATATTGAAGGATATGTAAGATAGAGGAATCTACAATGATACACAATGTTGCACTAGTCAGTGATCAAGTCATTTTCACACATTATGAGTGTGAAATACCTATGAAGCATTCAACTGGAAATGCCAAAGGGGCAATTGTTTTAGTTCAGTCTGGGCAGTTAAAATATTAGATCTAAATATTATCATGTGATCAATCCCTTATCCATTCAAACCACTCTGATGGTTTTCTTAGAGTTAAATACATTAAGCAAGATACCTACTGTTTTACAAAAGGATGCTTTTTATAGCATAAATACTACATGTCTTGACAGAAATGGCTTCTAGCGTATGGTGGATTCAGATACTATTTTTCCTTTCTTGTCTTTGGCTACTTCAAACTAGAAATTCAAAGAAGATAGACAATTTAAAGATGGTACTTGGATGTTGGGTAGACACACGGTGTATATGCATTCATCCTAACGTCTCCCCCAGTTTCTTTGTCTGTGTCAAAGTCATAGGTGTGCAATATTGAAAGTCTGTCACCAAAATACCTCTGGCCATTTATTCAGTCTGAGTAGGTGATGCCATCACTCTTTGGGTGGACAATCAAGGAGAAAGTGGTGAAGTGAGCTGGGCTAGACGTCAGGCAGCAAAAAGGGATGGGATGGGTGGAAGCAATGTGGCGTAAGCTGACATCAAAACAGCTATATCAGTTGAAAGGGGTTAGAGTTACCAATAACAGATCTTCGGGGGAAATAATAGATCTGTTGTCTTCAATTGTTTGCCGAGTTGTTTTCTAATATCTCGTTGTACTACAAATTTGAACTATTGCATTGAGTATAAATTTAGCTGTATGTGGCATTCAGAATGACAGATGCCAAGTTTGTGAAGTGTGTGTGCACACGTACATACACAAAATGGCATTTGAAACAGGGTTTGAAAACCACAGCAGTTGAACATGGAAGGTCTAGAGTTTAGCTGAGAGACTGAAAATATGGGCTGAAAAATCATACAGTAAGTAACAAATAAAATCATGGGCATGTCACCTAGGGAGTATGCGCAGAGCAAATGGCTAAGATGGAACTGTAGAGAACATTGAATTTAGCATATATTATAACCAGGAACCCCAAATACACTAAGCCAGACAGTATTCATACCTGACGGCTATATCTTTAAGTACTTTTGACACCTAAAAATAGCAATAAGGTTAATTGAAATGAAAACAAAACATGACATTTATCAATATTTTCTATGATGAACTGACAAATAAGTCTGTCTTTTCTCCCTTCCTGTGGTCCTGGCCTTCTTTAAGATGGCTGGAGACAAGAGGATGGAGGGAAAGGTTCCTTGATGTGTTATTTTTTGCCACTACTGCTGCGTCATAGGTTTTGCATTTCAGTCAGCCATATCTCAGCCAGTATGCTCTTTTCAGTGGATCCCACAACACAGACCTCTCTAGTTGAAAGCGTGGGAGGAAAAACCTTACTTTTTTTCTGGCTCTATCTCCATTCTCTCCTCTTTGTTTTGCCAACCAGAGAGTCATTTCCAGTGTCTTTTATCTATTTTCTTTTTCCAAAATCAGTCCCCTGACCAGTTTCTTCTCAGTTAGTTTTCCAATCACACCTCATTCTATGAAATATTTGTACACTGTAATTCCAGGTGCTAGGAAAAGAAAATTTCATTTTCTTTTGTATTTATGGTCAAAAGTAAAGTTGGATCATTTTTTAAAAAAATCTTTGTGTTGCTCTGCATCATTTCCTGCCACTGTAGACAGAGTTGGTGCGGGGTTCAGAGGCAGGATGCCAAGCTTCATAGTGCAGGACAGGGAAGAGGTGTCTAGAAAACCCCTAAGTTGCAGAGAGGTAGAAAACCACAATTTGAGACTAACATAGGAATTTTGAATACGCTCTAAACATTAATCTCAACCATTAAGCCTGAAAAATAAATACTGTATGTTGAGGTTAAAATTTCTGGTCTAAAAATTATTAATGACATCATTACCAGTTTCTCCACAATTTCTTAAATATAAAAGGTGCTTATCAGCTGACTGCTGTTTTCCATATATACAACTGAGACCTGATTTCTTCTTTTTGACCATCTGTTTCATCACTTTTAGCTCTGGTTAACTGATCTCAACTGATATTTTTTCCCAAAGGCAGAGGCGAGGAAAGTATCAGGAGCCTGTGCCTCTGTGCAGTCATCTATTATCGGCTGAAGATTTGGCAGATACGGAAAGGGAAATCAAGCTGCAGGGTCTTTATCTGACCTTCATCATTTCTATCTATTTTAGGATAGAAAAGGTTTTAGAAGTTAGGGCTATTTTATGCAGCATAGCATAAATTCTGGGAGGGTTATACAAAACCGCAAAGGCAGATTTCTGAAACAACAGGGTTCATGTAGTATCCTGTGACCACTCTCTCCTCTTCCCTAATTATTCAATGTGTTCACAGTGTTAAATCTGAATGTCAATAATCCATTAAAAATAACCTGTATTTCTAGCAATAGCATCAATTTTATAAAATCATAAATCAGATTGGAGAGCTCTCAGAGGTAACTTATCTGTTATAAGTAACATTGGATAAGAAGACACACTTTATTTTATGTTATACAAAACAACAGAATAATCTTGTACATGTACTCTAGTGTAATCTCTGCTAATAAGAATAATTCATTAGAAGTTCTGATTCGACTAGAACATGCCCAATTTTGATTATCTTTACTCCCAAATGTATATGTTAAAGCACTAAACTGCACTGTGATGGAGTGTTTGGTATTTGGAGATGGGGCCTTAGTAAGTTCATTAGAGTTAGATGAGGACAAGTGAGTGAAGGCCTCATGACAGAATTAGTGGCTTTCTAAGAAGAGGAAGACAGAAAGAGCTCTCTGTCATGTGAGGACATAGGGAGAAGCAAGTTATCTGTAAGCCAAGAAAAGAGCCCTCAAGAAAGACCTAATCAGATGGCATCTTGATCTCGGACTTCCCAGGCTCCAAATCTGTCAGAAATAAATGTCCGTTGTTTAAGTCACCAGTCTACAGTATTTAGATATAGTAGCCTGAGAAGACTAATACAGTGCTCAAGTATAAAAATAACTTACTTAACAAAACACTAACCCAATTACCAAAGGTTATTAAAACTCTTCCCCAAAATTACACTAATTGTACCTAGATGGAAACAATGTCATATGAAGTCAAAATATATATCATCTCTTTTCTTCAATCCCATATAATTCATAAACATGTTCTTTTAGCTCTGCCATCACCAAATAATTATATAACAAAGCCAACTACCTCTCTCTATTTCATCAAACCTACTAGCATCTTTCACCCAGATGGCACAGTAGTCTCCAAACACATCTCCCAGCTTCGCCTCTGGGCCTCCCACAAGCTGCTTTCCCCATAGCAACCAGAATGACCTCTGTAAAATACAATATACTACTCTGCTTTTAAAATCCCCCAATGGCTTTTCACTACACTTAAAATCCAAACCTCTCACCCACTTTAGAAAGCCATGTGTAACTTGGCCGTTGCTTACCTCTCCAATCTGGTCTCATATCACTCGCCCCTTTGGCTTCCCTGTTGCTGCAACTTGTCCATCAAGCACATACCTGCATTAATACTATGGTGCTAGTGCTCTTTCCTTGAGATTCTCTTGACTTTGATCTTCGTTTAGCTGACATCTCCTTGTCATTCAGATCTCAGTCTAAACATCAGCTTTCCAGAGAGGTTTTCCTGACCACACAATCTACAATAAGCATTTCTATCATTCTCTATCACATCACTCTGCTTTAATTATCTGCAAAGTATTTGTCACCAGCTGACACTATTTTTGCTCACCTGCTTCTTTGTTTATTGAATGTAAGCTCCATGAAAGCCAGAACTTGTTTGTCTTATTCATTGCTACACTCCCAGTTCTTGGAAGAGAGTTTGGCACAGAGTTACTGAAACTCAATTTTTAAATATATGAGTAAACAAATTATCTCATTTTAGAGTACTAAAGGTGTCTACCTTAAAAAAATCTATTCTACTGGACAGATCATCTAGACAGAAAATCAGCAAAGAAACACTGAATTTCAACTATATACTAGACCAGATAGACCAAATATTTACAGAACATTTTATCCAACAACTGCAGAATATACATTCTTCTCATCAGTATATGGAACATTTAGGACAGACCACATGTTAGGTCAGAAAACAAGTGTCAACCATTTTTTAAAGATCAAAATCATATCAAGTATCTTCTCAGATTACGGTGGAATAAAATTAGAAATCAATACCAAGAGGAACTTTGAAAACTATACAAATGCATGAAAATCAAACATGTTCCTGCATGGCCATTGGGCTGATAAATAAATTAATATGCAAAATTTTAAAAATTCATTACACATGTGAATACTATGAATGAATAAATTGCTGTTATGAATGTTTGCTGTTATGAATGTTATGAATCTTTTGTTGCAAGATATAGCAAAAGGAGTGTTAAGAAGGACATTTATAGCAATAAATGACTATGTCAAAAAAAGTAGAAAACTTTAAATAAACAAACTAATGGCACAAATCAAGGAACTAGAAAAGCAAGAATAAATTAAACCCAAAGTTAGCAAAAAAAAAAAAAAAAATCAGAGCAGAACTAAACAAAATAGAGTTTTAAAAAAATCAATGCAATGAAAAGATAACTCTTCAAAAAAATAAACAAAATTGATAAACTACTAGCTAGATGAACCAAGAAAATAAGAAGACCAAAATAAACTAAATCAGAAATAAAAAGGAGACAATACAACTAATACCACAGAAATTCAAAAGATCATCAGAGACTATTATGAACAGCTATATGATAACAAACTAGAAAACCTAGAAGAAATGGATAAATTATTGGAAGCATACAACCTACAAAGATTAAATCGGAAAGAAATAGAAAATTTGAATAGACAAATAATTAGTAGTGAGATTGAATCAGTAATAAAAAGTCTCCCAATAAAGAAAAGCCCAGGACCAGATGGATACACAGCCAAATTCTACCAAACATATAAAGAACTAATTCCATCCTCCTGAAACTGTTTCAAAAAAAAAAAAAAAAAATGAAGAGAGCTCTCCATAACTTATTTATAAGCCCAGAATTATTCTGATACCAAAAACCAGACAAGGACACACACACACACACACACACACACACACACACACACACACAGAAAAATACAGGCCATTATCCCTGATGAGCATAGATGCAAAACTCCTCAACAAAACACTAGCAAATCAAATCCAACACCACATTAAAAAACAAAAAACAAAAAACAAAAAACCTCAACACTAGGTTTAGTAGTAACTTACCTCAAAATAATAAAAGTCATTTATGACTAAACCTACAGCTAGCATCATACTGAAAGGGAAAAGTCTGACAGCCTTTTGTCTAGGATGTGGAATGAGACAAGGATGCCCACTTTCACCACTCCTACTAAACATAGCACTGAAAGTACTAGCCAGACCAAAACCTGGCAGAGACACACACACACAAAATAAAAAAAGAAAAAAGAAAAAGAAAAAAAATTCAGGCCAATATCCTTGATGAACATTGATGTGAAAATCCTCAATAAAATACTGGCAAACTGAATCCAGCAGCACATCAAAAAGCTGATCCACCATGATCAAGTTGGCTTCATTCCTGGGATGCAAGGCTGGTTCAATATATGCAAATCAATAAACCTAATCCATCACATAAACAGAACCAATGACAAAAACCACATGATTATCTCAATAGATACAGAAAAAGCCTTCTGTATCTATTGACAAAACTCAACACGCCTTCATGCTAAAAACTCTCAATAAACTAGGTATTTATGAAACATCTCAAAATAATAAGAACTTTTTATGACAAATCCACATAGCCAATATCATACTGAATAGGCAAAAGCTGGAAGCATTCCCTTTGAAAACCAGCACAAGACAAGTGTGCCCTCTCTTACCACTCCTATTCAACATAGTATTGGAAGTTCTGGCCAGGGAAATCAGGCAAGAGAAAGAAATCAACGATATTCAAATAGGAAGAGAGGAAGCCAAATTGTCTCTGTTTGCAGAGGACATGATTGTATATTTAGAAAACCCCATCATCTTAGCCCAAATTCTCCTTAAGCTAATAAGCATCTTCAGCAAAGTCACAGGATACAAAATCAATGTGCAAAAATCACAAGCATTCCTATATACCAATAATAGACAAACAGAGAACCAAATCATGAGTGAAGTCCCATTCACAATTGCTACAGAGAGAATAAAATACCTAAAATACCTAGGAATACAACTTACAAGGGATGTGAAGGAGAAATACAAACCACTGCTCATGGAATTAAGAGAGGATATAAACAAATGGAAAAACATTCCATGATCACAGGAAGAGTCAATATTGTGAAAATGGCCATACTGCCCAAAGTAATTTATAGATTCAATGCTATCTCCATCAAACCACCATTGACTTTCTTCACAGAATTAGAAAACACTACTTTAAATTTCATATGGATTTAAAGAGCCCATATGGCCAAGACAATCCTAAGAAAAGAGAACGAAGGTAGAGGCATCATGCTACCTGACTTCAAACTATACTACAAGGCTACAGTAACCAAAACAGCATGGTACTGGTACCAAAACAGATATATAGACCAATGGAACAGAACAGAGACTTCAGAAATAATGCCACACATCTACAACCATCTGATCTTTGAGAAACCTCACAAAAACAAACAATGGAGAAAGGATTCCCTATTTAATAAATGGTGTTGGGAAAACTGGCTAGCCATATGCAGAAAATTGAAACTGGATCCCTTCCTTACACCTTCTACAAAAATTAACCCAAGATGGATTCAAGACTTAAATGATAGGCCTAAAACCATAAAAACCTTACAGGAAAACCTAGGAAATACCATTCAGGACATAGGCATAGGCAAAGATTTTATGACTAAAACACCAAAAGCAATGGCAACAAAAGCCAAAATTGACAAATGGGATCTAATTAAACTAAAGAACTTCTTCACAGCAAAAGAAACTATCATCAGAGTAAACAGGCAACCAACAGAATGGGAGAAAATTTTTGCAATCTATCCATTTGACAAAGGGCTAATATCCGTAATCTACAAACAAATTCAACAAATTTACAAGAAAAAAAACAAATAACCCCATCAAAAAGTGACCAAAAGATATGAACAGACACTCCTCAAAAGAATACATTTGTGCAGCCAACAAACATATTTTAAAAAGCTCATCATCACTGATCATTAGAGAAATGCAAGTCAAAACCACAATGAGATACCATCTCACACCAGTTAGAATGGAAATCATTAAAACGTCACGAAACCACAGATGCTGGAGAGGATGTGAAGAAATAGGAATGCTTTTACACTGTTGGTGGGAGTGCAAATTAGTTCAACCGTAGTGAAAGACAGTGTGACAACTCCTCAAGGATCTAGAACCAGAAATACCATTTGACCCAGCAATCCCATTACTGTGTATATACCTGAAGGATTATAAATTATTCTACTATAAAGACACATGAACATTTATGTTTATTGCAGCACTGTTTGCAATAGCAAAGACTTGGAACCAACCTAAATTCCCATCAATGATAGACTGGATACAGAAAATGTGGCACATATACACCAAGGCATACTATGCAGCCATTAAAAAGGATGAGTTCGTGTCCTTTGCAGGCACATAGGTGAAACTGGAAACCATCATTCTCAGCAAACTAAGACAGGAACAGAAAACCAAACACTGCATGTTCTCACTCATAAGTGGGAGTTGAACAATGAGAACACATGGACCCAGGGAGGGGAACATCACACACTGGGGCCTGTCGGGGGTTGGGGACCTAAGGGAGGATGAATTAGGAGAAATACCTAATGTAGATGATGGGTTGATGGGTACAGCAAACCACCATGGCACATGTATACCTATATAACAAACCTGCACGTTCTGCACATGTATCCCAGAAGTTAAAGTGTAATTTTAAAAAAGAATAAAAAAGAGAAAGAATAAAAGGCATCCAAATTGAAAATGAATAAACAAACTGTCCCTCTTTTCTGATAATATGATCTTATATCTAGAGAAAAACCTAAAGACTCCACCAAAATACTCTTAGATCCAATACACAAATTCAGTAAAGTTGCAGGATGAAAAATTAATAGTGTTTCTATACACCAATAATGAGCTAGCTGAAAAAGAAATTAAGAAGGCAATCCCATTTACAATAGCACCAAAAAAAAAAAAATACGTAAAAATAAATTTAACTAAGAGGTGAAAGATCTCTACAAAAACTACAAAATACTGATGAAAGAAATTGTAGCTGTTACAAACATATAGAAAGACATCCACACTCATGGATCAGAAGAGTTATTAACAATTAAAATGACCATACCACATAGACAAATCTACAGATTTAATGCAAAACTTATCAAAATACCAATGTCATTTTTCACATAATTAGAAAAAAAAATCCTAAAATTTGTATGGAACCAAAAAACAGCCAGAACAGTCAAAGCAATCCTGATCAATAAGATGAAAGCTGAAGTCATCACACTATCTAACTTCAAAATATCTTACAAAGCTATAGTAACCAAAACAATTTGGTATTGGTATAAAAACTGACACATGGACCAATGAAACAGAATAGAAATTCCTGAAATAAATCCATGTATTTACAGCCAACTGGTTTTTAACAACAGTGCTGGGAATATATATTCAGGAAAGGACACCCTCTTCAATAAATGGTGCTGGAAAAAATTGGATATCTATATGCAAAAGAAGGAAACTGGACCCCTATCTCCCACTGTCTACAAAAATCAACTCAAGATGGATTAAAGACTTAAACATAATATGCAGAACTATAAAACTAGTAGAAAAGAAAAAAACAGAGAAAATACTTCAAGACCTCAGTCTAGGCAAAGATTTTGTGGCTAAGACCTCAAAAGTACAGATAACTATTTTTAAAAATAGACAAATGAGGCTATATCAAACTAAAAAGCTTCTATACCACAAAAAAATTCTGTTTATCAACAGAATAAAGAGACAACCTGTTGAATGGGAGAAAATATTTGCAAACTATTCATCTAACAAGGGGCTAATATCCAAAATATACAAGGAACTCAACAAAAAACAAATAATCCCATTAAAAGTCGACTAAAGACATAAATAGGCATTTCCCATAAGAAGACAAATGGCCAACAGGTATGTGGAAAAAATGTTCAACATCACTAATCATCAGAGAAATGCAAAGCAAAATCACAATGAAATATCATCTTATTCTAGACTAGCTATTATTAAAAAGTCAAAAAATAATAGATACTGTCAAGAATACAGAGAAAGGGGAACTCTTAGATGCTATTGGTTAAAATGTAAATTGGTACAACCACTATGGAAAACAGTTGGGCGATTCCTCAGAAAATTAAAAGTAGAACTACCATACAATCTAACAATCCGACTATTCAGTACTTATCCAAAGGAAAAGAAATCTGTACCTCAAAATGATACTTGCACCCATGTGTTTATTGCAGCACTATTCACAATAGCAAAGATATGGAAACAACCCAAGTGCCCACTGATGGACAAATGAACAAAGTAAATGTGGTATATATACACAATGGAATAGCATTTGGGAATAAAAAAGAATGAAATCTTGTCATATGCAGCAATATGAATGGAATTGGAGGTCATTATGTTCAGTGAAATGAGCCACGTACAGAAAGACAGATGCCATGTTTTCATTCATATGTGGGAGCTTTAAAAACTAATTTCATGGTCAGGCACAACGGCTCACGCCTGTAGTCCCAGCACTTTGGGAGGCCGAGGCGAGTGGATCATGAGATCAGGACATCAAGACCATCCCGGCTAACACGGTGAGACCCCGTCTCAACTAAAAATACAAAAAATTAGCGGGGCATGGTGGCGGGTGCCTGTAGTCCCAGCTACACGGGAGGCTGAGGCAGGAGAATGGCGTAAACCCAGGAGGCAGAGCTTGCAGTGAGCTGAGATGGCACCACCACACTCCAGCCTGGGCGACAGAGCAAGACTCTGTCTAAAAAAAAATAATAATAATTTCATGAAGACAGAGAGTAGAATGACAGATACCAGTATTCTGGAAAAGTGTCTGCTGTGAAAGACTAAAGAGAGGTTGGTTATGGATACAAACATACATTCAGACAGAACAAATAAGCCCCAGTATTCCATAGCAGAGTAGGTTGACTATAGTTAGCAACAATGTATTGTATATTTCCCAGTAGCTAAAAGAAAGGACGTCAAATGTTACCAACACATGGAAATGATAAATGCTCATGGTGATGGACACCCCAAACACCCTGACCTGATAATTACACACTCCATGACATAACAAACACTCCCATATGCCCCCATAATATGTAAAATACCTTGCATCAATAAGAAAATTTAAAAAAACATTTGAAGTACTCCTTTATTCTACCATAGTACCAGACATTTCTATTAGAATCATGTCAATGACTAGAAGAAGCCTATGAAAACCTATTAAAATGTACACATTTTACATTCCCTAAATACCTACTAATATAATTACTCACTAAAACTTTAATATAATTAGTTTATTAGTCCTAGATAAAAGATTGCTTCAGGCTGGGCACGGTGTCTCATGCCTCAGCACTTTGAGAGGCCAAGGTGGGTGGACCATTTGAAGTCAGGAGTTCGAGACCAGCCTGGCCAACCTGGAGAAACCCCATCTCTACTAAAAACACACACAAAAAAATTATCTGGGCCATAGTGGCACATGCCTGTAATTCCAGCTACTTGGGAGCCTAAGGCAGAATTGCTTGAACCCAGGAGGCAGAGGTTGCCATGAGCCGAGATCGCACCACTGCACTCCAGTCTGGGAGGCAGAGTGAGACCCTGTCTCCAAAACAAAAAACAAAAAAAAAAAGATTGTTTCAGCAGAATGAGATGTAGAAGGATGAAAAAGATTGTAAAATTTGGTGGTTACCCTCCAGAAAGAGAAAGCAACCTAATGAGATAGGCCTGAGTAACCGGAGTGCACCATGTAAGGAGATGAGTAGAGAAGCTCCCCTGAGCAACAATTTTGTATAGGGTCAGCTATAAGGAAAGGATAGTATTTGGTATGAAGGTAATCCAGGAACTCATAACTTTTGAGTTATGAGTTGAAAGAATTGCCTCTTTCCTCTTGTGTGAAAGCACTCTCCTTTCTCAGAAAGCACACTGAGAAAGTTATGTTCTCAGTAATCATCTACCATCTCTTTGAATCAGTCAGGTTGAATTGTCTCTTCTAGTCCAACAAAAGGAAGATATTAGAATGCTTTACTACACAACTAGTCACTGAGATTAACCCACAGCTCTTCTAACTGCCAACCCATTCTTCCTCAAAGCCCATTTTGGACCATTAGATCTGAAAATTCTCACTAAAATTCTATGAGCTGGTAAGATTACCATAGTCCATGAGTAATGTGAGAGGCACAAAGGGCAGGTATTTAGAGGAAAGCAAATTCTAGAAATGAAACTACTTTAGAAACATTAATAACCCCCACAACTATCCTCCTTCCCTTATCCACCCACCTCCAGACCGTTGCTTACATATTTACATCATTTAGTTTTACTTTGCTTTGTAATTCATTCATTAAGCATTCAGTGAATATTTACTGAGCACAAGTGAAATAACAAGCATTGATCTAAGTGCCTGGGACACTGTAGAGAACAAAATAAAATCCCTTTATTTCTTTTACCTTATTATACAGACATTGAAAGGTTTGAAAAATCCCTTATGGCAAAATTCATTTTCTAAGTTCATATCTATAGTCCTTCTCCTTGGACATCTCGTCCCCCGACTCCATTGTCAAATGCATATTTGTTGAAGTTAATGGAATTGAATGGAATAGGACGGACTGGAATGGAATGTGAGGTGTGTCCTGACCCCACATCCTGCACCCACGTTATATTTACTTAATGCTGCTTGGGACATAAAGAGGATTCTGGAAGAATGGCAAATGTAATAAATAGCTGAAAACTTAAGTCAGTATTTCTCAAAGTATGGTCTTTGGATCACAATCATCAGGATTATCTAGAGGATTTGTTAAAATTTGAAAACCCTAACCCAGATTTACTAAGTCAAAATCTCCTGGGGAAGTCTGCAAGCATCAGGACATTCTTAGCACACTCACATTTGAAATCACTGCTTAAAGCCTCAGACTAGAACCAGAGACAATCAAACAATGTACTCCACTTGTTCTGAAAGTGTTAAATCCAATTACATTTAAAAATGATTTATTATTGTATCACTTCAGTTGACTCAAGTTCAATTTTTAGTACTTGATAGACAAATGGTAAAAAGATAAATAAATAAATAAATAAAAAATTTTTAAAAGCAGCCACTTTAGGTAAGACCCTGAGGTTCAGATGAATATCTGAACATTATCAAGCATCTGAATGAGCTATTCACTTTTATGGAACTTCTGCAAAGAGAAGACAGCACTTCTCTAAAACTTTCTAGTGATGACTGACTTTGGTTCTTTCATTTTATGTAGATAGATAACTAATAAATGCAGTTTTTTGGTTCTAAATATCCCTTGACAAGCATTCCAATTTTCTGTTTGACTTTAACATTGAAGATTTGGATAATGAGTACCAAGTACATATATTGTATCCTTTTTAATAATATAATTCCAATTACTACAAACGTAATTGTGAAGTCAGAGCTATATAGTATTTTGATAGCAGCACTTGTTTTTCTAAGTGAAGGTAGCTTGAATTATCTGGTGATTCTATACCAATTTTCTTGCACTGATTTTTTTTAATATAATGCACCACTCTTTCAAACTATTTGCAATCTCATTAAGGCATTTATCTAATGAAATACTTTAAATTACTTCCCTAGATAATGTCAGATCATAACGACACCAAAATTGTGCTATCACGTAGTCCCACTGGATTTTTTATTGAAATCTTTCCCTTGAATATATTGAAAAATAAAAGGAAAGACTGCTTCTATGGATTGAAATATAATTCTCTTGAGAATCTATTAAGAACAAGTTCTTCCTGTTCCTTTAATATTCTTTAAAGATTTTGTGTGTGTTAATGTTTATTATGCTTGTTTATATAAGGCTGGGTATTTCCAAACTCTCCAAATTTATTTCCCCTACTCTGAGGAAGAAACTACCACTCATAGGCACTGAAAATACTTTTTTGAGCATACAAATACTAGTTTTTTGTTTTTACTGTGAGTAACATAGGTTCAAATTAACCAATATTCTTTCACAGATTATCTGCTTTATATGCCATTTTACTTTTATCACTTATTTTAATACCAATGGTATATAAGCCTTTCCCCACTCGAAAATAAAGTCATTTACACTTAATTGATTGATTCTAATGTAACTTGGTAAGGAGAGGTCAAGACTTACACCAATCTGAAGGATGGATATTTTAAGTCTAAAGTTCATAGGGTTTGGGGCTATTTCTAAAGTAATGTCATGAGCCAGAGCTTTAGGAAGAAATAATGGTATTGATTCCGTAACTTCTACACTCACAGTTCACATCCAACTCCTCTTCAGGCCCAGAATCCCACTCTAGGACTGACTCTCCACCTTCTTCCCAAAGAGGGTTCCTGCTTAAGCCAATAACTTCTAGAACACATAATGGAGAACAGAAAAAGGAAGGATAAAATGGCTATGAGAGAAATCTAAAGCAGGCCAAGGAGTGGTAAAAGAATTAAACCTCACTGGGATTTAACCACTTTGACCAGAAGAAGATGGAAAGGAAGTAGTCCCTCTCTCCTGCTCCCACCCAGATGGACATATATCAACAGGGTATTGATGTGAGGTTTGCGATGAGACTCTAAAACTAAACGAGCTGGTAGTAGTACATGCATCCCATACATTTTGGGTCAGGTGAGTTGAGTGGTGCTTTTGGGGTATTTGGGCTGCAGGGATGGGGAGACTTGGCAGATTTAGCCAATAAAAATGGAGAATACCCAGTTAAATTTGAATTTCAGATTTGAAAAATGAAAGGGTATTGTATACATATGTCTCATGCAAGATTTGGGACACGTTCATACTAAAATTGTCTTCATTGCTCATCCAAAGTTCAAATTTCAATGGATATCCTGTATTACGTCTATAGGGAGAGTCTCCTGCAGGCTTGGGATATCTTAAGCTTCACAATGGCCTCCAGGAAGGCAAACAAGAGAATGAAGGCTTTGAGAGCCCTGGAATTATAGAACGAACAGAGAAGGGCCAAAAAATGATGGAGGAGTTGATGGCTCTAGGCCCAAAAGAAAATACAAGAAAATATCCTCTAAGAAGTATAGCCCATCTCATCAAAACAGGAAGGAGATTAAACTCATCATCTATTCACTCAGCAAGTAGATCAATTTGGTTTGGGAGAAAATGATTGACCCAGAGGAGTTGAAATACTTTTTAGAAATTAAGAGTATAATCTTGATCTGCTCACTACAGAGGGCAGTGTTGCCCCAAGATTTGCAATTTCTCTGACACCATCAATATAAAACACATTTTATAATAATAAATCCCTTAGAAGGAAAAAATGTAAGTTTCATTGCTTCTCTGAAGCATGTCAAACATGCTAGCTGAATAGTCAGGTAAGATATCTCATGAACAAGTTTCATGTAAGATTTCTCTCTTAAATAGCTTTTGTTTTCTTGTTCTTTCTCTCAGGTTCCAGGAGAAATCTGCTGGGTAGAAATGCATTACTTTACCTTTTTTTTTTTTTTTTAATCCTAAATGTTTATTTGAAGTTATGGTATCCATGCGCTAACAGTTTGATTTTTATTTAAATTATCTTCCATCTATAAAATCAAGCTTTTTTTGTTTGTTTTAATGATTTGGCCTCAGTTAGTTTGAGTTAAATTATCCCAAGATTCAAAATTTAAATGTCTATGTGGTTAAGCACATGACATTATGACATTCGGATCTTGTTTGTAATTTCCTTTACCTCATAGACATACCTCATTTTACCATGCTATGCTTTATTGTGCTTTGCCAATATTGTATTTTTTTATAAGTTGAAGGTATCAAATTCATCTCCTTGTCATGATCTAAATCAAATTTCCTTAAGTAGCTAATATCCAAAGTCATACTATGAACTACCAAGTCTAGGCTACATTCTGTTTCCAGGAGTGTTGCAGACTATTCTTAAAAGTAAGTCATCCTTCAAATCAATAAAAGTTTTTACATGGCTCTTTGCAGTGAGTTAGACTATTCTTCTGTTGTTAAACATCCCAATATAATACACAGATGGTTAGAGTAGAGCAAGTTAACCACTATGATGGGGGAGTTTAGAGTGTGCAAGGAGCACATAGCTATATCCCAAATACAAAGTGGAAGCTGCACAAGACCTTCCAGAGAAGATGACCTGGAGTTTGAGGCTCATATAGAAGTTGCCACGGGAATAAAGGAGTGATGGCCTATCCAAGAAGATGTATTCATTTGTTCCTTGAAAAAAACTACTGGATATGCTGTTTGAACAGCTTAAGAGAGTTTCAGGGATAATTCTTGGTGTGCCAGATATTTGCCCTACATGATAATTTAGTAATCTGATTCCCACACTAAACTCAATTCTAATATATATTGAAACACTGTTCTAAAGATATTTAAATTCAAAGCTAGGGTCTTAAGACTTTAGCAGTGTCTTTTCTAAATTCACTTCAAACCATCATATTAGTTTTAAAAATCATAGATTCATGGAAACGCAGTTTCAGAAGGGAAATGAAAGATCGTCTAATCCAATTCTCTTATTTTATATACGTAATTCTAATAAATCCAGAGTCCCATGTAAATCAGTCTTAGAACAGTAGCTTATTTTAAAAGCTCGGCTGACAATCAAAAGTAAATTTTTAAAATTCTACTTTTACATATATTTCTCATAAACCATTGTAACTTAGTCACTGAATAAGCTGGACTTATTCAAAGACAAAAGCAACCATATTATTCTTGCTTCTCCCCATTAAACTGGCTTCATGGACTCATTCGTTCTCCCTTCTGTATAGAATCCCAGCCAGGTCCCATGGCTTTTCTAGTCCCTCTTACATATTAAATAAAAAGAAACTTTCTTCTGGCATTTGTTTAAAATGAGGCGCAGAATAAAAGTCAAATAAGTCTATCCAGGCCAGTGTAAAAAATCAAGACTCAATTTAGAACTTCTCTCCTGCATCAAATCACCTCTGTCCCAAGTTTGGAGGTCTGAAAGGAAGAGAAAGGAAGCCAGGTGGGAGGGCTGCCCTGCTTCCTCTCCTATATGCTGCTCTCTCTGGGGTCAGAGAATGGAAAGAAAGAGGTAACGGGGCTGAGGATGTCCCAAATTACTGCCCTAGTCAGATTCTGGGATTGGTGCCTTGTAATGTGGCTTCCAAAGCTAATCCTTTTTTCTCACGCAGGAAAATTGGTACATGTGGTGCTATCCATTCTCTTCCCGGCAGCCCCCACGCTTCAAGTGCCTACCATCTCTGGTCACATCGTGCAATGGTCTTCTTGGACAAGATAGTTTTCAAGTAGTCTCTGACTATCATCAATCCAGGGGCTCCACATTTGTCCCCAAGAAACCTTGCGCATGTCACACCATATACACACAAGCAAGCAAGTGCAGCTTGCTTCCATTGCAGTTCTCATTCCTCTGAGGATCCAAAGGGTGCAGGGCCAGCTTCAGCTTCTGGCCCAGAGCTCTTTCAGGCATGATGAGTCAAATATCAGCCTTGGAAACCCTCACATCTAAAGGACACAGATAAACTTTGCACCTGGTTTAAAGGGAAAGGAAAATGTCCTCCTATACATTCCATCCATTGGGGGTGTGGCTGACAAAGGAGAATAATTCAACACACTGATAACTTTCTCCAATAAATCCTTTCTCAGCCTCTCCAGCTTCACCCTTATATGGATGTGATCTAGGTAATAATTTTTTTTTAGAAAATCCATTTTGGACATCCCCTTTACAAGTGCCACCTAGGATGCCAAGCACCTCACTTTAGAATGTAAGAGTATGAAACAGTATTCTCAACTTTTGACCTCTCC